>NC_071285.1:971687-1053379 GCF_943735745.2 Anopheles bellator | reverse complement strand
GGACAGTTCCCGACATAAGCTGCTTTGTGGGAGAATCGGTTGCTACCAACTTCAAATCCCTTAAACAGTTATTTATTAGGAAGCAAAATCTCCTATATTTTACTGCTCCTTCTGTCAAGGTCTAACTGCGGGGACACACGATGCGTAACGTAACAAGTTTGACGTTAACGATTAATGCCAAACTGCTGCGCCTCTGTCAAAACGTTTACGCCTCGCGCGAGCCGTAAACCCGAGCGTAATTATTTTTTTCATACGCTTTGCTTACAAACAGAGGATAATTTAAGTTCTTATTTGCTGGTATAGCAACAAAATCGGAAAAAACAGAAAACAATATTCAGAAATCAATTAATTTCTCTTCTATTTCTATTTTCTTGGACCAAAAACACGAACGTAAACACGTTTCACGTTTCGGTTTTATATTTTTGCTGCCACACGAAGCGTAAACGTTTTGACATTACAAATTAATTTTACGCTAGTTTTCACGCTTCGTGTGTCCCCGCAGTAAGATTGTTAAGCTTTTGCTGATGATTGACATAAAGTTTGAGTTCTGGTTCGTGAGAAAGTATGCCCAAAAGATGAACATTAATAATTACATTTTTCAGACCATTAAAGCTCAAGCACGGTCTGCGTTGTGAGTGTCCTATTAAAGGATCCTTCGAAATGTATCGATTGTTGTAAAACAGCCAATTAAATTACAACCGAGACCTGTAACCGAGTTAATTGCAATCAAGCAGTGAAGAGCGTAAGCTCTGCGCCTTTTTAAGACCCACTCCGTAACGTTGCTATCCTTTTATTTTCATCTCATAAACCTTCCTCTCAAGTTGGCAATCCTTGGCGATTTAATGTGGCGTAACTAAACCCTCCGTAACATCCTTCGGACCCGTTGCAGCATTGTGAGCGGTTGCAAAATAAATGTTTTAATGTTTTGCGGCCCGTTTCGGGAAAGACCGTTGCGTCTGCCGCGAGGATATTAAACGTCGAGCGGGATGGCGACTTAAAAATGAAGACATTAGTCCTGCGCCTGGGGGCTGTGGGAAGAAGTCGTTGGTTCTTGTCCGCTGCGCGCCACATCAGCGCTCATGTTCATGCGCGGACATTTTATGCGCCCATCAACAAGGGCCGCTGCAATCGGCGCCACCACAGAAGGCATTCCAAAGCTGGCCAGCTTCCAATTGTTACGCCTCGCTCGCTGCTGGCTAAACGGGTCATTAATGCAGCTTAAAACCACAACACACTCACACATACACCTATGATTATCCGGCAATCATGTTCATTTGTTTTATTTCATTAAAGTTTATGCCCTCGGGAGTGGACTGGCCCGCCATTCCGCCCCATTTTTCTCATCGTTGCGTGCGCCCTTAATGCTGAAATTGAAAAGCCACGGTTTTTTGCAATAAATCTTGTCCGGCTTATGTTCGACCCTTTTTTGCAACAACAGCCGGGAGCAGCTTAACAAATTCACAATTTGCTTGTTTGTTGTTCTCTTCGGACCAATCAGGTTTTAAATTAAATCACATCATTCGATTGCAGCCTTTTTATAAATGCTGCTCCACTATGTTATTCTTCGATTGGCTCTCTTAAATCGATCGCCATTACTGCGCGATGTTTTCCACTTTATCCAGAATAGCTAAATTAAGACCCTCAACTGCTTCTGGCGTAGAATTAACTCTTTTGCTACCATCAAGCCGACAGTAGTCGAGTCCCGCAGATTCCCTGGAAGCACTCCGAAGTGACGCCATGTTTGATTGGAATTCCATCAATCAATTATGCACACCGTTTGATGGAGGGCGGCTTAAGGATATTGGATACAAACATTACACCATGGTTCATCATCCGCATTACGCTTCTTCCCTCCCGACCAGACATTACAGGATGATGGCAACTGTTACACGCTCTCGGAACGGAACGCTCCGGTTGACGGCGAAGACACCGACCCGACGAGCTCCGTTCGAGCCCTTCGACTTCCACTTATCTTTGATGTGATTTTAATAATTTATTTTATTGAACCATTTATCGGAGTCTTATCGGTGCGGCGCGAGAATGATGGAACGCACGGTGCGGCCAACAAGGCAGTTTCTGCCTTCCGAAGGCGTATCGATCTCAGCCCACGGAGGTGAACCGGTGGCCGCCCGGCAAAGGAACCGCACATTACGCGGAGATTTTTTTCCATCGGATTCTCTATCTTAGGCAATCGTTAAGATGCATCGAATGGGCGTTTAATTATGGGGTCGTGATACGATGATTTGTTTGCCGCTAGGAAGAGGTCCCCTTCGTCAGTTGGAATGTGTTAAATGGCCTTTCGAGGACCGTTTAATGGCAAATCGACACCGACGCACTGATGATCGAAAGTATTTCTAAGAGGGCCTCAAGTTAACTAAAATGTTCGTCGTTTGGTTATCTTGTTTCAAGTGTTAGCTGAACTTACCACAACACCAGTCCTGGTCGATACATTCGGTGGCCTTCTCTGAGTGAAAGTATCTCGACCTTCCCATCGTGTAACGTTAATGTTAATATAGCACCCGCCGGTGCCTGGTAAAAGATTTATTTAAAGCCCATTCATAAACTATCAATTTTTCATTTATATAGCACCGCACAAAACCCGTGAAAGAAGCTGACAGCGATTGGCAACGAGAGCCAAATGGCCACAGTCGCCCAACAGTCAGGTCCAGTGAATCCTTTCTTCTGCAAAAAGCTCGTTTTCTTCGCTCCCCGGTCGTCTGGGACCCCCTGTGACGCTCCGTTTGGCGCACAGCCGAACGAGGACGCAGAACGATTTTTCGTTCAATCGAAGCCGGAAACGGATGGGCGAGAGTACTCCGGGGCGGCGACATAAATTTCTTGCATTTTCCATTAAATGTGCCTCCGGCAAACCCAACATTATCGCCGTCGGAAGTGCGCTCGGTGAGCATTTCTGTCTCCACAGCCGGGCACAGGGTGGGCGTTGATTGAATTCAAGTGGTTTTGCAGCGACCGAATGTCTCTGGGGTCGCTAGGGGGCTTTGGCTTTTGGGGACAGTTTGCGGGCCAGGATCCCTGCCGCGCACAGCGTGGTTCCGTCTCATTTTGCAAACCTAAAATATGTTTTTCTAATGCGCGGATCATGGATCCTGAACCGGAGTGGGGCTTTCTCGTTATCCACCGCTAAGTTGACAACAAACGGTAATGTTGTGGATCTGGCGATAATAGTGCCCTCAGACCGCCGGAGGCCATTTGATCGGATCGCATCTCTCTATAACTGTCCCCACACGCAATGTAATTGGATCCGTTCCCCGTTACGGTATTGATCACTGGGTACGCCTCCGAAAGTGCAACAAGTATTACTTGTGCAGATTCCTTCAGGCCACAGAGCGGTCGAACGACTAATTATATGTTGAGATTCCGTTTGGCAAGAATCGCGTGCGTAGGACCCTGCCATCCATGATTAGAACCCAGCTTCAGGCAGACGAGGTAGCTCGAGGTACCGGTTTCGATCCAACTAGTTCTTCTGGCCGGCGCTATTCCATGTCCGTAGAATGTCTTCCTGGTCGCGACGCCTTTCCAGGCCATGGTAGGGACTTCGTAGGCGAGATGCACCACCGATCGATCGGCCCATCGGCAGAGACCCCCGGAGGCTATCCGAAGTGAGTGCAAATGATATAAAGTAGCCGTAATCGACGTGCTTCCTGGTGATGGCGGAGTGCTACCGGCAATTTAGCGTCCGCTGCAGCGTTGGTAAGTTGGGACCTTGGGACCCGGCAGACGGCTGCTTGGCCTTGACCATCGTCGCTCGCACGCATCTGGCTGGCTGGCTGAAGTGCATCGTCTGCATCGTCTGCATAGATGCAATGTCGAGATTAGAAGCAATTAACGTCAGCAACGAGTGCAAATGTTCTGACAGCTTCCCGATTGGTTGATTGATTTCACTACCGCTGGCTGGTCTGTCTGTGGGCCAGGAGTGTGCCTGGCCCGGGATGTGGGCCAGATAATTGCAGCCTGAGCCCTCTCGAATGTGGCGCTGAACAGTGGTTTAGTTGATGATAAATATGCAAAACCCGGCCCGGCGTCAATCATGCGAGTGAGGTGGCCTCATCACAATAGAGGATGGGTGTAACAATAGAGGCATGTACGACGGTAATCGGTTTACAATGGAGCACCAACCATCGGACGCCCAACAGCATGATAAACAACGCCAAACTTCATGAACTGTTCGTGGAGATAGCGTATCTGCTCTGCAAATGTATTACATCATTCGAGCACTAAAATCTAATCGATTCGAAGCTTATCAGTAGCCCAGCAACGTACCCCTGTTATGATAAGGTAGCTGGTCATCGGTATGCCGGTTTCCGATGTCCGCTGAACCTCACGATACTGTTTTTCGTTAAACGAGGCTCATTGCATTATTTCCCGGTTCATTTTCCGCTTACTTATCTGCTGTCCTGTTTGAGTTTCCGATTGCCAATTTAATGTTAATCAAATCGAAACTTTGTTAACGCGACACTTCTGGTGTCAATTTCAGCACCGAGAAGCAGTATGGCTTTAAATTTACTCTACTCGACACTTTCCTGTTTAAATTAAATTTTCCACATCGCCGTTGATTGAATTCACCGCCAGCAACGAACTTCCTTCCGAATCCTTTCGATGGCGCCACGGAAGACAAAGTGCGTCCGGCCAAGAGGCTCGCCGAAAAATCTGACGCGCCGGCCCCGCCAATTATGCTCGTCGCGGCGATGATCATGTTTCGGAGCAGGGTGTTTGTTCAAGCACTTCGCATGATAATTTATGCAAATCCGATTGCTCACGATAATTACTTGGTCCTGTGTCCTAGAGACTGGAGACAGTATGTAAAATAGCGCCCAACCCACCGCCTGGAAGTGGCCAAATACTGGGCCCAGCATCATCACCGCTCCAAACGGGAGAAAAAAGACGGAGAGGGCGAACCACGACCACGACATACGACCGTTACAATCCGGCTGAGGCTGAGGGCTCAAGTTACCAAGAGAAAGAGAGTGACCGAGGGAGAAAGAAATTAAGTCGATGTTTAATTTCTTGTGTGGAGTTGTGCGAAGTTTTTGCACCGCTTTTGGCCATCCGCGGAATGTGCCAAACTGTTTCAGATCCGCCCGGCCAGATAGAGCCGGGTCGACGGGACGAGACGCTCACGCAACCCGCATCGACCCGGTTCCGGCCGGCCGACGGGGCGAAAGAAAAGCTCCCCCGTGGACTTTGGATATTGATCCCCCGGGATGCGGGAACTCGGGACTCTCTCTCGCTCTCTCTGTCGCACACTCGCTCGATAATCGTTTCATTTTATGATCCCCACCAGGCATTAACTTCCCGCCGACCAAGATGGCGACCGCCGGCGGCGTTGTCTAGAACTTCTTCTGGGAGGACTCCGGCCGAATAGGGAATGATACTCGCGGAACAAAAACAGCGCCAAGCGCCGTGATTAATGCTCCCATGCACACCAGGTTGCATAGGGGCTGAGCTGGTGGGTTCCTGGGGCCAGGTGTTTGGGTTCGCCCAGTGGAAACATAACGGGGCCGGGGCCGTTCTCTAATTTAATTATACTTCTTACAACATCCTCCGCAGCACGGTCAGACCCCGGTGGGCTCCGAGTCGACCTCTGCCGGACCGGACTATGAATAGATAATTTTGATTAGCCGCTTCTCCCCTCGAGCCCGCGCGCGTGCGGTTCGTTTTTGTGATTTATGCAAAATGTATTAACTGCCGCCCTTCTTCCGCCTCCCGGTTCCCGTCTAGGTGACGTCCTTTCCGGTGTCTGCTTCGTCGGCCAGCTGGACAAGCACTCGCTCGCGATGTTCCTGCTGATCCCGCTCGTCATCTACCCGTCGGTCGGCGGAATCTTCCTGCTGGCCGGGTTCGTGTCACTGTTCCGGATCCGCACCGTGATGAAGCACGACGGGACGCGCACGGACAAGCTGGAGCGGTTGATGCTGCGGATCGGGTTCTTCAGCGGCCTGTTCATCCTGCCGTCGCTCGGCTACGTGGCCTGTCTGTTCTACGAGTACTACCACTTTGACGACTGGATGATCCAGTGGAACCGGCAGATGTGCCGGGCGTTTACGATCCCGTGCCCGGCACCGAGGGAGTCCAGCAAACCGAACTTCCACATCTTCATGCTCAAGTACGTCTGCTCGATGCTGGTCGGCGTGACGTCGAGCGTGTGGCTGTGGTCCGGCAAGACGGTCGACAGTTGGCGACAGTTTGCGGCGCGGCTCCAGGGCAAGGACGCGGACCGGAGTCGACCGGGGGCCTACGTCTAGTAGCGGGCGACCCGCGTGCGGATTCTTGCGCGCCACCACCCATCGGTGCGCGTCACCGCACGCGTGATTAGGTTCTAAGGAAGTGCTTCGGGTTCAATTTAGCGAATGACCAAATAGTGTGTAACGGTAACGAACGGCCATTTTGGAAGGTTCCACTTCTAACACTTTGTTCAATGTGCTATAAACAGGTAGCTAAGAGAGTATTAAAGTTACACGAAGCCTGTGATGCATTTAGGACCACAATGTGAACGGAGATGGTGAAGTGAGTTGCTGCTAAAGTTGATCAGAAAATGACGATGCCGAGGATAATTGTAATTAATTGTTATACAATTGAAGAAGCGAGGGAACCTTGAAAGGAACTTAACTGTAAATAGCCAAATTAGCTTCTCACCTTTTTCTTGAATTTGTTCTTGTGCGGTCATTACTTTCGCGGTCAAAACTGTAATGCACCACTACCTCTGCGTAGGCCTCTCAACCTGTTACTCTACCTCCGCCGTTAGGATATCCTTGCGCAAGGACATCCTGCCCTGCCACTAATTAGGAACCATTCGGCCGGCAGATATTAGAATCACGCGCTCGTCTGCCATCATTAGACTGGCACACTTTCAGCGTGCTGCGTCTTGAATACTCCACCAGCTTAGTACTGCCCTCGGTGCTGGAACCCGAAAACCCAATCGTCCTCTCGTACATGAATATTAATGAAAGTGTAAGCCATTATCGAAACCGCCACTTAACAAGCGCCCACCGACCGTGTTGCTCCGCTGCTCAGATTCCAATCGCTTCTGCCGCAGCTGCCGTCGGAAAAGGACCTTTGCCCTCCGCTCTGTGGAAGGATGCGACGCGGCGACTAGTACCCGGAAATTCCGGGCCACCCCCGGGCGGGAAGGAATTATCCTTTCGCATTGCACGAGCAACAGGAAAGGCTTATGTGTCGCTCGTCGCTTCGTTAAGCAGCGCCCCGGAGTCGCTTTTCACGGGTTCCCGGGTTCAGCTTCTCCGCTCGGTTTAAGCCTCTGTTTTCGCATTAGACGCATTATAAAATCCGACTCCGTTCCGACTGCGCCCCCGTGTTGGGGTTGGGAGAGCATAATTAATCATCAACATAAGCACAGCACATCAGTGGCCACGGCGCGCAACAGGACGCGAAAAATGTTCCAAGTTCGCGCCGGGCTCGGTGGCCGAAAGTCAGATGAATAGACAATAATTCTTCAATTAACGATCAACCCGCGGAAGCTGAGAAGCTTCCGTTGTCAAGTCGCTGGCATCATCATTCATATTGTCGATCCTTGCTGCGTACTGTTAAGGGCCTGGAACCAAAAGCAGCCCACGTACGGGTTGTGCGAAGCGAGAAGATTAATTAAGGCCTCTGCCTTACGGTTCGGCGAAGTCTTTAACGGCGATGTGGTGACGAAGTTGGTAGTTTCGATTTCGATCTTAAACCTTCCCTATGAACCAAGAATGTAAATAACTCAGCTAAATAAGTTCGGTAATTAACTTAGTTCTCAACCACAGGCTAGAGACCCGATGTTGTGTGATTCAATGTTGAGCTAATTTCATGTTTTGTAATATGCCATATTATGCTGTAATTAAAAGACGAACGAATGCAGAAAACAGACCACATTAGAAAGAAACGATCTTGCGATTGCCTTTTACCAACTAGTTGCTGTTTCAATAAATCGAGATCATGAAGAAATCAATATCATACACTGGTTGCGAAGCCTGTTTTAAACGAGTTTTTTTAACTTTTGAAACAATTTAACAAAACTCACTAATATCACAATTTATTATCAACAGGAGCTTAACTCCTTTACTATCCACTGATGCTTTCGGAGACACGGATCGATCAAGCTTGTCCAATACATGCCAAAGTACATCAACGATCACTCGAAAGTGGCACTGAATCGTAAACGCTGCCAGCTTTCTGTCTGTCGAGCCGAAACGAATCGATGTTTTGTCCGTCAGTCACGCCGCGCTAGCCGGCCTTGCGCTGGGTTTTATGTTTTCTATTGTTTTGCGCGATCCAATTTCGCGACAAAAACACACCACGCAAACCATTCGCAAACAATGGTGGGCATAAAAAGAAAAACAAGCCAAATTGGACCGCACACAACGCCGCGATAGATTAAAGTTTCCGGTGGCACATAAAAACGATGTTGTTGGAATTCAAAACTTTATCCAATTCTGTTTATGGCTCGGCGTGTTTATTTTGTTGTTTGCCGGCTTCGGCGGTTTTACAACGCTGCCGCTGGCACTTACATGCATTTGTTCGTTGTTTGTCGGGCGACGAGGCGGGCGAATCAAAGAAAATATTATTTTCCCAGCCACCAAACCGTGAGGCGAGGCGTACACTTTTCGAAAATGGCAAAATATTGTGCCGACCGTAAAGCGTGGCGAATCTCTATTTATTATTCCGCCACCTAAAGGAGTTGGTTGAAATGTTTTCGATTCGATTCGATCCTTCGTCCTCGGAGTGAGTATTGAAATGTCGTCCCAGTCCACCCGTGGAAACCAAGAGAAAAGTTGACTTCAACCGGGGTCCTTTTGGGCCCCTGACGAACTCAATCAACCGTGAAGAGCTCCTCGGAGAGCGTTCGATGGGAGCGTTTGTCGCCAAAGAAAGTTCCGTCGTGCCACCGGTGCTTTGGTGGTGTGATTTTGGAAAGTTTGTGTCCTTTTCCCCGAAAAGTAAACAAACGTCCTCTCGCTGGGAAACCTCCGTCTGTGGCGATATTTGCCCAGGGAACAGCACATTAAAGATTAATGCAACATCCGGTGACAGCAAAAGTCACCGTTCTTCTTAGAAGTGCATTCTAATTTGTAACTCAAACACGTCAGCCACTTTGCCGAAAGGACCACGGAAAGGTACTTAGTTTTGCAAAATAAAAACCAAATTAATGGAGCCACGCTTCCGGTGGCCAATCACTGTTTAAATGTTTTCTTTTCGGTCCCACTCCCACCGGAAGTCACCGGATGGCGCCGGAGAGAGAGAGAGAGAGGAAGAAAAACAGAAAGGATAATTGACAGACACAAAAAGTGTCCTTCTGTGGCTTTTGTGAGTGGCCCCGCCACAAGCGGGACTCGGCGGGGCGACCGGCGATAATGGGCGATTTCTCTCCCGCGGGATCAATAAATACAATTTTATCGCCAACTCCGCCAAGATCTCCGTCCGAGGCGCAGGATGGCGCGCGTAGTGATGAATGAAGTGTCGTGAAGGATGGCGAACTATTATTGGCGAGCTTTTCGTTTCCTTTTTTTTGTGTCCCTCACGCTCTCGACCATCAATCAGCGGACACTTTTGGTTTTCTTATTGTGAACCGGTTCCATCGGGCTCATCGACAATCGCTCACAAACTACTTGCCGGTTTCCCCTGTGGCGCCATTGGGGTTTATGTTGCCCCTAGCAAAAGAAAACATAAAACTGGAGCTCCGTTGGCTTGCCGATAAATTTTATTCACAACATTTTTGTTCAGTTTTCATGATTGTGTTTTCTGTTGTTTTTTGCTGAAGATCAACAAGCAAGCAATTCGGGAAAAATTGAACATAATTCACGAACGAGAAAAGGTTCTTGCTTCTTGTGCCCTGCCAAGAGCTCCGAATCCTTGAAAAGTCGTTCGTCTGATTCTAAGAAAAGTTCCGAGTTTCCATTCAGTTTGTGGTTGATCGAAGTGATTTTTCCAATGCGGTGAAAGGGCGTCGAAGATCTGGTATTTGAAAGATAAGAGATAAACTTGGATAAACAATTCTTTAGATAATATCAAATCTTCTTTCGTGTTTGGCGAATCGTGACCGAGAACATCTTCATACGCTGTCGAAACCACGAAACGCTTGAAGCTCATTTATCAGCCAGATGATGATAAGAACATGTGTATAATGAAGACGCTCACTAAGCCTCCAAATGTTTGCCGAACCTCGCCGCACGGGGTGACAAATTATGCTCAAAAGCTGAATAATTACAGCGGTGAAGGAGATAGAAAATAAGGAAAAATCAGGCAAAAGGTTTCGCTAACAATGTGTCATAAAATGTAAATGGCTAAAGACGCGAAGGTGACAAACGATGCTGCCGGAATGGCCTCCTGATCCGGACTCGGGGTCGTTTAGCCATCGGAGGTGTTTGTCTTTCGCGTGTAGTCATTAATTTAGATTTCGTTAGAAAAACCGTGCACGGCATTCACACGATCGAGTTCTTGAACGAAGCTGCCCTAGAATATGAACCGATATTTCGCCCGAGTCCTTGCAGCGTTTGATGGGCAACCTGTAGAATCATGCGAAGAATAGTGAATAAAATTTAAGACAAATTTTTAAACCTTGTTCGATGTGTTGTTTTCCACCCGTTTCGAGTAAGTATTACCTTCGTTAATTTCCGCAACAACTCTTATCTCCATTCACGTGCTCCACGGTAGCTAATGTAGCTTCATTGTAAGCGTAAACTGGTTGGAAAGCTTCTCTGATGACACTTTGAATGAAGGAGAGTTTCATATATTAGACCAAGGGGTTCTTCGAGTCCTTCGAGTCGGGCTAGTCACGAAACGGTTCCCGGCCAAAGGACGGTCGCGTGTTACAGTTCGGTGCGCAAAATGCATGTCCCCCGAGCCGGAGTCTGGTAATTAAGATGAGATAAGCACCCGAGCTCCAAGGATCTATCCACTCTATCCGAATTAATCCTGGCGTGAACAGCGTGCCTGAGTTCGTCTTGGTGCCGGCGTCGAGGCACTTCAAGTCCGCGGACACTTTCATCTCCTTTCATCCGGGGAGTGCCTCTTGTTTTAAAGGATGTTGTGCCGTTTGCTGGCAGCTGCCAGGAGTTGAAGATGTGCGGCGCAAATCGGCTCTTGGGTGAGTCTAGCGCCCTTCTCAACGCACATTTGGCGTCCGGTGGCTAACCGGTGCATTATTGTCATGTTATCATCGTATAATTAATCTTAGAAACAGGGTCTAAAATATCTGTTGCAATGTATTGTCCGTCGTTAGCTGCCATTTTCTCCCATCTTTCAGGGAGTCCGAATACTAGTACGAAAGAGCAACATCTGGTGAATACAGCAAAAACAATTTACCATGAACAAAACTTGACAAAAGGTGTTTTTTACACTTTACCAAAAAAAGTTATGCTGCGTTAGATGCGTAATGATAGTAGCTATCAAACACATATTTCATAAAAAAAAATTGCGACATGTATTGAGTAATGCGTTCTAAAACCGCTGGAATACCGAAAAGTAATCCTTCCTCCGAATGTACAAAGGAATTGTCCAAATCACTCAAGAATCTATTGCTTACCTATTCTTTAAACATGTTGATATTTTTTGAACATTTTAACAACAGAAAAGCTGGCAGCACTGTTCGCCTGGCGAACGATGGGGCGTTTAGGTGTTCGTGAGCGCGGTTGTTTACAACACACACCCTCTCATTCTCTCGCTCGGATGCACGCATACAACGAGAAAGCGAGAGCAGAATTCAACGCAAAATGCCAGGTTTGCGAACCTTCAAGCGCAAACCAGGGACCGGGAACGCAGAGAGAGGAAGAGAAAAGTTTCTCTCTCGGGATTTTCGTAGATTGAATCGAGCCGTGTTCGGGTCTCACTATGGGCATAAGGCGGTCATAAATCTATTTCGAAAATTGAGGTTTCAGTCATATTAGCCTAAAATAGATAAGTTATCTATGGCAAATCCGAATTTTCAGCCTTTCATTATTGCAAGTATTGTATTGCAAGTACATTTTTATCAGGAATTAGTACAGAAAACTAAGAAAAAATACAGTTTTTCAACTTTGGTAATGCAGCAAAAAAATGTTTCGCGGTGTTCTGCCCAGACAAGCCATGACAATTAAAGTTTAGACAATTGTCATGTTTTGACTCATGCTGGGGAATTAAATTCAACCCCTGTACCATTAGGTTGCCTGGGAGAAGAAGCTTTGGAAACATGGCATAATTGTTTTTGACAAGATAGGGTAAACCACGCAAGAAAATCTTCTCGAGAGAATAATTTAAAAGACACGTTCATTCGGGCAATACATAGCAGTGACCCTACAATTAGTTCTATGTCATGGGGGTAATAGGCAGCGAAAAAACGATAAACTTAGTTTTCCAGATAAAGTAAAAGAATTTTTAATCATGGAGGAACACATTAGTGACGATATCGCGATTGATCATGTATTTAACGAAGTAGATAATATCGATTTAAGGTTGGATGAAGACATGGACTAATAAGTATCCTATCAAACGTTCAAATAATAGTTCATAGGTTGGATACTTCGGAAGGTAATAACTACTTGCTTCAAAAATCCCACAAACGGAGTGGGTAAAGCTCCTTAATCATTTCAAATCCTTTTTTAAACTCACAAGGCATTCGATTTGTAGCAGAAATTCGATATTTGCTTCTTCGATAGTGCTTTTAATTTTTTGGTGTAATGCAGATTGCATACTTAAGGCGTTTAAAAACCTTAAAATAACGAAAAAAGCTTATTTAATGTACTTGAGCGCGCGTATTGCACACAGAAAGTTGAATTTAATCGAAACTCATGCAAAGTAAAAAACGTCGAAAAAAGCCCTTATATTCTTCCTAAACAAAAATATGTCCGTCTTTCTCATACAAATTCCCCACTGTGCGCTGGTCAGGTCCGTCGTCAGGTTCGAAGGTCCAAAGTTGGGTTGGAAACTCGCGCAGCAACTGCTGCTGACTTTTTTTCAAAAAATTTCCAACTTTTGCCGGGCTCGGACGTCGTCGAATTCACGTGTTTTCGGTTCGGGATTGGTTTCGAATTCCTGTTCGCGTTCTTCTCAGTCGCGGCCTGATAAGATGCTATCAGCGGTGAAGGAATGCTACCGACAGCGAGATAGTGAGCAGCGGATTCGCAGCAACCTTTGCTTTCAACCATTGCTTTTTGCAACCTTCGGTGCCGCCATTTAGTCGAAAGAAAGGTGTGAAAATCGGAAGAATTCCGCGCCATCGCTGGCTGTGTGCGTGGTGTTGTGCGTGCGGTGGTTTCGAGGGTGAAAGTGCAAGAGTGAAAAGGATAAGGCGAGCGAGAGAAAGAGAGGGAAGTTGCGTTCTGCTGCGGTGGTGGTGTGCGTGAGGCGTCCTCTTTTTTCGACGCATTTTTATTGTTGTTGTTATTATCGGCGTTGAACGAAACGCGCCACAAAAGGGGCAAAGCGAGAAGCAAGCTGCGTTTTACGTGCAAAATTGCAAAGCCGGCCGTGTTTGTGTTGGTGAAGTGTACAGTGGGAATGAGATAGAGCGAGCAGCCTCTCCCGCTCCCGCGCGTTCTGTTGCCGGTTCTGTTGCCGGCTCTGTTGCCGGTTTTGGGCACCTGTCGAGCGGAAAAGGAAGAAGGCCACAAGGAAGAGGGAAAGAGGCCAACATCCGGCAAAGTGCGAAAAAAGTGAGGTTAGACAACGCACTTCCGGAACGTAAAATGGGGCAAAGTGCGGGCCAAAGGCATCCGATCGTGCGGATGCTGACGCTGGCCGGGTGCATCCTGGCGGCGTTCGGCATCCAGCAGCAGCAGCAGCAGAAGACGATCGTGGCCCACGACACGGAGGCCAGTGTCGGGGCGGAGGACTTCCAGCATCACAATCGCTGCGAACCGATCACGATCCCGTTCTGCACCAATGTCCAGTACAACAGCACGATCATGCCGAACCTGGTGGGCCACACGAAGCAGGAGGAGGCCGCCCTCGAGGTGCACCAGTTTGTGCCGCTGGTCAAGATCGACTGCAGCCCGGACCTCAAGTTCTTCCTGTGCCTGCTGTACGCGCCGGTCTGCACGATCCTCAGCTACCCGATCCCGCCCTGCCGGAGCCTCTGCGAGAGTGCCCGGGCCTGCGAGGGCATCATGCGGACGTTCAACTTCCAGTGGCCCGAAAGCTTCGAGTGCTCCAAGTTCCCGGAGGACGGTGGCCAGGAGCTGTGTGTGTCGCAGAACAAGTCCACCGAGACGACCACCAGCCCGGCCCTGGCCCCGCCCGGGTCTCCGCAGCACACGACCAAAATGGTGACGAAGGTGGTCAACCGGAAGAGCGGCCCGGGCGCCGGAGTCAGTGGCAACGGGGGGCTCATCGGGATCACGCATCACCGGGATTTGGGATTCATCTGCCCGGTGCAGCTGAAGGCTCCGACGCTGATGGGCTACCAGCTGACCGTCGGCGGCAAGGTAAGCCAATCGAGGATTTCTTTGATTAAGGACGAATTGCATTCGGGGTCAGGTTGCCGTCACGGAATAAATTGTTAAAAGTTAAACCCATCTGGTAATCCCCCTCATTTCCTCAACAGAGAGGTCCAAGCTCCACAAGTGATGTGTCCGGATGCAAGCCAACTGACGTTCGGTGATACCTAATCCAATAAGTTGGCTCCGGGACGATGCCAAATCCCATTACGGCCATCCGTTCCGAAACGTAAACAAGAAATCCACTGGAAACTCTCCACAACTATTGTCCGTATCGTCCGACACAGTGATTGAGAGCTTTTTTAAGACTATAAGCCTATTACCTGGGGGGGTCTCCTGGATGCAGATTCGTACTGACCTGTTCTCTGATGCATGATGCATTTATTAGATGCATCCTTCAAGTATGACCAGATGGGGAGCAATTTGATTAGGGTCTACGTCGGAGATGCTTTTGGGCTCTGCTGAACATAGTGCTCAAAGAAGTCTCTTCGTGCTTCGTGGACAGGATCCTAACGAGCCAAGCTAGTCTTGCCGGCTCAGGATAGACATTTTCCTAATAATTGGTGGTTTGGTGGACTATTCCACACCCACCCAAAATCGCTGGCTCGTGGAAAACAGTCCGACTCCGACGGGACAAAAAAGCGGAGCCAAGTGGCAACACTCAGCCATCCGTCTAATGATGGCACTGATTTCGGGTTAATTAAGTTTCTGGCTAGTTTTTGTGGCCGCCCCCCAAAGGAGCCGGCCGGTCGCGAACCACTCATCGCACAGAAGCCAGGCATTGGCACGACCACCTTGGCGGGGTCTCCCGCCGGAGTTGCCGGAAATTGAGTTGAACTCTTTCTTGCGTTCCGTAATTTATTTCTGCCACCTTTTGGCGTCGCTGACGCTAGGCGACTCTTCGTTATCTGTCCCATTTTTCTGGCTTCTACGCGGCACAATCTCTCGGAGCGTGCGGATTTCGGTTGAAGCAAGAATGGCTCAGGTGGCCAAGGATGTAGAGTGTTCTTTTTTTTGTCCGCACGTCCTTCGTCCGCGGACCAACTTTTTGCGAGGGCCATCGAAGTGGTGGAAGAACTTTTAGATAAAAATCAAGTTCTTTCAATCAGCAGCCGGGGAATCGGGACAGGGCCGTCCCAGAAGATTGTCCGCCGGAGAAGAAAGCGCAAGAGATAAAATAAAGAACGCATATAAAATTCTGATTAAGGAACATATTCGGTGAAGTTGTACAGTTGGGGCAAATGCGCAAACACTTGGCGTTCGCGCCGATCCTTGTTGTGGGGCCTGTTAAAGCGCCCCGAAGATGTCCTTTGCGGGCGACGGCGACGAGCGTGGCATGTAAAGAGCTTGTGAATGAGCCCGTAATGCAATGAAGCGAAGTCCCGGGTCCGGGCCCGGTCGGCTCCCATCGATGATAGCTTCCTCTGCTTCGTCGCCAGGGACGGCGAAAGGTGTCGGAAAGTGCGGGAAACCCCCGGGAAAAATCTGTTACCGCTGTCGCCATCTGACGCGCGCTCGTCCACACGCGTGTTGGCAAAGTTTTTCAATTACATCTACACCACCACGAGCACTCGGAAGGTCCTGTGGAGGGATCTTTGGTCCGGACCAGAACCGGCAGGGACACCCAAGTATCGTTGCTGCAGCTAGCTTGTTGCTAGAGCCGTCGTCCTGGCGGGAGCTTGTTAATTCGGTACCGTTCTCGGTCTCTGTATGTGTGCCTGCCTTGTGGTGGTGCAACAAGACGGCCCACCATCCTTCCAGCCCCGCGGAAGGACTCGGATCGAAGAGCTACGGAGCTCCGTTCGATTGCTTTTCTAAAGTCGTAATAAAAGTGACTGTTATGTCGTCGTGCATCGTTCGCCCGTCGCGCCTCGAGGATGGAAGGAGGATAAGCTACGAGGATAGTTATCTACTCTTCACTGGCATAATGGTTAATGCTCTCTGGCCACCTCTCGGCGCCCGGCTTCCAATTTTACATTTCCCATTTTCCCGCCTTTTTTGTCGCGGTCGTGGTCGTCGTCCAACCATTCCGCACTGACCTGTTCTTGATAGCCGACCATCCGCAACGCTCCGGGACAGGATGCCAACAGGATGGGATCCCGGACTGGGCTCGTGATTGCGCATTCACGGCGAATGACTGTTTTTCATCGGGAGAGAGACAGAGAGAGAGAGAGAGGGTCTGGGAAATGGAAAAACTTTCTTTTCGACTCACTCGATGGGCGCTCGATGGGGTCCCGTTTTGCACTTGCCGCCGTCGTTTCGATGGTGTACAGGGCTGAGTACGGTTCCCACTTTACATAGTTGGCAATGTCGATGAATGTGACGTCGTTACGGGCGGCGGCCCGATTTAGGTGTAATGGGTTTATATGCTGCCGTAATGCGTTTCAATTGTTGGCCGAAAATTGAGCTGCGACACTATTATCCTGGGAGCACCTGGAGGAAGCACTTTCCGCGGATGTCCTACTGTGCAGAGAGCAGCGCAATAAAGCTATCTGTTGCTCGGACGTTCATTCGACATTGGTTTTGAGTTATTCTAATATCATCTTAAAAGATTATTTCAATATTCACCCGAGTTTCTCAAGTCAGCGATTTCGGAAACTGGAGGAATAAGAAACTTCCAAAAATGACAATCGACATCTTTTGTTGGGGCTGTCACAATCATCGATCTACCGACTTTTATCGGGTTCGATTTATGGCGCAAAAGTTCCGCTGATACTATCGTCACCGCGTGGCCCAAAAAATCAATTAAAGAAAGCCGACTGTGACGCGCTATCGACGGCGTGGTCCTGGTGAGAAGCAAATCAGCGTTCTTCCGGAGAGTTCACCCGGAAGATCTGGGCAAGTCAGCGTCGTCAGCAAATAAATTTAGGAAGTGGCTACGGGCTTTTCACGGGGGCCCGGAAATCAGATTTCTTTTCGCCCCGCGTCCTGTTCAACGGCCGGGTGGTCCCATAAATCATGAGTCGTTGGCCCAAAAGCCGCTTGATTTTGGAGGTTTCGTACGACGAAACTCGGAACTCGGAGCGGGCCGTCGTTTGCTTTGATAATTTTTATTAAACACTTGACACGGTGCTTGACCTCCTTCTGGGGTCCTTTTGCTCGACGGAGGCACTTTCTTTCCGAACATCTTGGCAGGAGTAGTCAATGTTGACCGAATGGTGGGGTTCGTGCTTTTCACTGGCCAAACCTCTTTGTTTCTCTGTGTATTTGTGCCGGAAGTTGATGAATCAACGGCCGCCGCCGCCGCCGCCCGTGAGGCTCTAAGTGAATGCTTTGTGCGGGACGTGGCAACGCCATTCCTGGGTAGAGTTTTTCCTTCCGCGCGGGAAAACCATTTTCCTTTCCACGTTCCGAAATGGCTGTTCTTTCTTTGGCCGCGCTGTATACTTTTTATTTTTGTTTACTTAACGTCGTTTACGTGGCCACTTCCGGCCGGCGTAACAACGCTGCTCAACACTAATCGTCCGTTTCGTGCTTATCGCCCGTTCTCGCCTGTGGGGCGCATATTTACTGTTGCGACCCGTTCGTGGTCGATGCCGGCTCGGCTTCTCTGCTTGATGAGCTCGCTTTTTTTTTTTCCACGCTCCCGTCCGGGCGGAGTGTCTGCCGGTCGTCGTCGTGGCCAGGACCTTCGCTCGGGCGCGCACTATCTAACGAAGTCTCTCGGTCCTCTCGGTCCGTCGGTGTCCTGAGGCCTTTTCTGTGGCCCATCTCGATTCGAATGATGGATCCACTCTCTGAGGATGATGGAGCCGCGATAGGCGAGCCACGGAACACCGTGGTGATGATTGTTACGTTTGGCGCCCCAGGCCGAAAGTAGCCTATAAAGGACATTGCAGCTGCCGGTGACAGGAATGCCGCAATCCTGACAATTAGATACGTGCGGACGTGTGTTTGTCTATTTGTCATTTTTCTGCCGCTTTTCGTGTCCTGCAGGACCGTTATTGTTGTGCCCCCGGGACGGGTAAGAAGATGGGACTTTATTTGAGAGTTGGAACTTTTTGTGGTCCTGTGGTGGGGCTCTGTGTGCTACACTGGCCAATGTTACTACGCCCTGAAAGCGCTCCAATTAGGATAAAGCGGACAACATTGTGATACGTTCTGATTGTGAACCAATGTTATCGCTCGAAAAAGGGGGCTTTATCGAAAGCATTCCACATAAATTCCAATCAGATGTCAGTGGTTCGAATCGGCTCTGGACGAGCCTGTTTGAATGTCGCTCCGTTGCACTCTCGAAAACGTGACCCAAGGTCCAGGACCAAATATTTGTTTATTCCAAAACTAATCCAAATAATGGACATTCACGCGCCTGGAAGATGTGTTGCGAAATCGTGCACACTCCGTGCCTCGGTAGTGACCCCGAAATTCTAATCGAATCAAACCGAGGTCCGAACGCCTGTCAGCGATCGGCGGAGGGCATCGGAATCGGAATCATTTGAATAGCAAATTCGATCACGAACATCGCATAAAGATTCGGTTTGACTGGCGATAAACAGATTTTCGTGATCGCAGAGGACATTCGAGCCGGCCGGCCGGCCGGTCGGTCGGTGGAGCAGGTTGGCAAATATGATAAATGCTGTGGGAGTACCGTTTACATTTTCCAATCTCCGTTTTGTGTGACTGTAAACTGAATTAAATGGGGAAATCAAAGAGTTTTTGCCCTCGTCCGGGCCACGTTTGCGAGGTTCTACTGCGCGTCTCCTCGGTCGTATTGCCAACGTGAAATGTTACAATTTATCATCATCCGTGGCTCACCGTGCTGGGTTTCGGCCACGGCTATTCCAGTATTCTGTCGGTGTCGGCGTTTGCTCGAACAACAATATTTCCTTCGAACTGCTTTCGTGCTTGTGTCAGAAATATCATGTAATGTTGTTTCTCAAACATAAGCTAATTAGAGAGGCACCGAGTGGGAGCCGACTCGCCACCGATCGGCAATCCAATTTCCATGTTAAGTTATCAGCGTCAAGACGAGTTTGTTCCGCCAAAGAGCGCCAACAGTGCGTGAAGCGCTTTTTGGAGCCGTTTTGAAGGCACGAAAACCCCAAGCCCTGGTTCGTGAAGATGCCTCCCTTAACGTCGTCGTTCCCTGTTTTCGTTTGTAGCGTGTCGTGTTTTCGTTTCTCACAGTCGCAAAATAAGAAACACTAGAGAGAGAGACAGAACGGGACGACGCGGAGAGAGAGAGTGGGGAGATAACATTTTTGTAATATGGTCACGTTTTGGGGTTGTCCTTTTAGAAAATGTGCTTCAGCTCGGCGCCATTCCTTGGCACGTCGCCTGCCCTGGCGCTGTGGAGGGAGCTGAAGGGAAAGGATCCAGGCCATAGCTCAACGTCGTCCGCTACGTCGTTCAGTAACTTCTCGTGACTTCACCCTCACCCAGATGGTGGTCTCTTTGTGTACTCGGTTGTAAATGCCATCGTTCCGGGCGACAACGGGAGTCAGGCTTTTTTTCTTCGCTGCGGTGGTCAGATAACAGGCACGATTTTGGGGATGCTTTTCAGAGTTTAGCTCCCATCAATGTGCACTCCCGGGGGCCCTGGACCCTGTTATCTGGGACCGGATGAACACTTACGATATGATCTAAACTCTTGCAGCATTGTTATCAGCTCTGCGCAGCCACCGCTCGTCGTGAAGGAGTTAAGCGGACGCTCGAGAGGAAGTATGAAAACTTTCGAGAGCGCTCGACAGGATGATGAAAATTCCACGCCATTGGAGGCCGCAAACCTGGCGGTCCTGCTCTGTGCTACGTGGTGCCAACGAGCCAGTGAGTTTCGGGTACACCATCATTAAACATTGTGCTAAAGAGAATGATTTGACAATGCTCAATTTAACTCAATTTTTCTATCATACTTCAAACGAATTTTAAAGCTATTTGAATTGTTTATTCGTTTATCAACATTTATTCACGGTCCGGTAGTTCTTAAACCATGTAGTATACTGCCTTGACCTTTTCCAATGAGCACCTTTACCGTGGATGCTCCAAAGAATCGTTAATTTTAATACGCTTCGCTCCGGACATCCGACATCAGGGGTTCATCTACAACATCAAGTTTATATCGTCCAACGGAGCATCTGGCTTGGCACCAAAACTGGACGCGTTCATAACAGAAAAAATGGGCCCAAAAACTAGTCGCCGGCTAGCAACAATCAATTAGATGCCGCCACGACGCCACGCCGAGACCAGAAACCAATTATCGACCTACAGGAGCCAGCACCTCCGGACCCCCGGAGTTTTTCCCCCCAGAAAAAAGGACGTGTCCTTTGAAACGGCCCTTTTTGTTGCACTGGCCGCTTAGGCGTCCTTTTTGCTGCTACACTGCGGATATCTATAACCGGATGGAACGGAACGGACCAACAGAACAGTTGGGAGGTTGAAATGATGTGTTCCTGTTCCGGGTCCGGCTCGGTGCGTCCACGGCAAAGGATCTGGCGGGGCATCGACAGAAAATGTATCGAACAAAAATAGGACGATGTTTGCGAAACGAAAAAAGGGACAGCAGCATAAATGTTGTCTCGTAACGTTTTTTCCCCGTTTCCGCTTGGGCTTGCGACACTGCGGCGTGCGTGTCCTTTCGGCGAATCGGCGCAGCGCGTAGTCCCCAGACCCCAGACAGCTGTGGCGTGGTATCGGTAGCCTTATGTGCGCGCGCGTGGGTAGATTACCATTTTATGCTGGCCGGCCGGCCGGTGGATCGGCAAGAATAAACATTTCGCAAGCGAGAACTTTCATCTTCCATCGCGCGCGTGGCACAGTTGGTTCCATGATTTTCTCGTCACCGGCCGGGCTGTCTCAATTGCGGGTCCTTAAATACCGATCTGGAGTTTGGGCCACGCATAATGATTGCGGGCGTCGGGCTGGTTGATAGCCTGTGAACCGTTTAGAGGTGGTTCCGGCGATTCGTCGTGGTTCCTACTGCCAAGGCTGCTGGTGTCTTGTGGGAAATAAAACACAATTCTGTCCGAGTGACAGTTTTAGTCTCTGGTCGACCCCAAGCCGGCTCAACATCTTAAAGTCTCTAGAAGTCGACGGCAAGAAAAAGCAGACGAAAACCGATCACGTGCGCGTGTGGTTCCGGGAAAAGCAGAAGAGCGATACTTTCCGCCCAGTTCCGGCCGCCCAGATCGCCGGCGGCGGTTCTGTTCGAGGCTGTGGTGGTTTTTCATTTCACGTGGAAAATGGCAGAAAATCCTCGCCCGCGGGCCGATGGAGAACGTCGCGAGAAAATTTAATTATGAAATTCTTCACCGGCGACGTTCGCGCTTGTCGGGCGCGGGTTTTCTCGTCCAAAGTTTGCCCCGTCCAACACCAAAGCCCTCGGTCCGCACTTAATTTTCCCCTCACTCATAGTCTGTGGCCGGGCCGGGCTGGCTTCGCCGAGACGGCGAAATGAACTTAATGCACTGAAATTCGGTTCTTACGCAAAAAAAATGTCAGAAAAGTTTCGCGCATTCCCGTGTCATCGTTCGCGCTCCGGTTGGCCGGCGGGCAGCATAATGATAGGTTTATGCGTGACACTTGACTGGCCGGCCGGCCGGTCGGAGAGTATGGGGAGAAGTAATCAATATTATCAGCCGCGTTACGGTGCCAATATTATTACATGGCCCCACGGAACGGAAGAAAAACCAAAATTGAAAATTATTGCTGATCCCATTTGGTTGACGGAATTTGTTGCTGCCCGTCACGATCATAAATTTAGGGGCTCCTTAAATTAAACATAATCCCCGTGGCCGTAACGAAATCGATCGATCACAACATCATTGTGCAAGGTGCTGCTCTCGGCTCTACGCTCCCTGATGCGACGGTAATTTCCGGTCCGAGGGCTCATCAATCGATTTCGAGGTGTCATTGAATGATGTTTTTCTTTTCGGAAGGATCGGGCGAAGGTGAAGGCAACACTTTGTCTAATTAAATCATTTAATCTTCTGCTTTGCGTCATCCAACACGCCGGCATACGGTTGAGGCTCTGCTTACATCCTTCCTCTTTGATGCTTCATCCATTTCCATCCACCCGAGAGTGGACGTTTAGCGGCTCAACAAAGCCGTGTGGGCAGGATACGGGCCCTCGCGGTACCTGAAAATCCCTTTTGTGGATTTTCTTCGCCCTCGAGAGGAAAGAATATTCTTTTCGAGCGCGCTCCCAGCATGCATTCGGCGGCGAAGGACCTCGGCCATCCTTCCTGGAAGCACTAGGGCCTCACGGGCGGGGCACGGGATGATGTAAAATTTACGACCATTTAAGGAGCCAAGAGGAACGTGTTCATACGTCGAGATTATCGGCCCCGGCGTAGAAAGACCTGCGAAGGGCCGATCTCTCTCTCTCTCTCTCGTTCCGCACAGCAGGGATGGGGTCGTAAAATTACGAGAAGAGGTAATAAGCGGCAACGTGAGAGAGCCCGGCCGTGTGGACACACGCTGCAACTCCTTGCGCTGGCCCCGTCACGGATTACCAAGGGGATGAAAGGAGCCCAAAAGAAGAGGAGCCGAAACAGAAAAAAATCGAAAGGACGACGCGAAAGGTTTTCGGAACCCGGGGCCGCCCGCTCATTTAATGCTCGATTTTCATTCGCGGCCATAAACCCGCCGGCGGAAGGCAGCAGCTGAGTTTTGGTGTGTATTTTTTGAATTTATTATCCTCGGGCCCACCGAGGTTCAGGCTGTTTAATTTGGAGCAACTTCGAGTCCGTCACCGGTTTGGTGAAGATATAACGGACGACAGCTTTAAGCTTCGCTTAGTGAGCGTGATGTTTGCGTTGGCCTGGTCCTGGGTTAATGGAGGGGAACGGGTGGCCCGTGGGTCCTACGACTTTAAGCGACCATGTTGCTCTACGATGATAAAAATATTTTCTATCGCAAGCTTGACGTCCTCCCTGCCGTGTGACGAGGACCATAAATCTCGCTTCCTCCCAGTGAAGGTATTTCTCGAACGATTGGTGTTTGGCCTCTTCGAAGAATCTCGACAAAGGTGCCTTAACATAGCACAGCGCCGCAACGCAACGTCAACGACCATCATCGTCAACGGCAAGATGAGGTGTCGTCGTCGGGAACCCTTCCAAGTGCCTCTTCGAAAGCGCGGAGGAAGTTGTTGGAACTTTGAAGGAAGAAATATCCTTCCGCAGGGTGGGCTTCGGAAATTTGGAAATAAATTTCTCATTTCCTTCCCTCTTAAAGTGTCCGCCAGAGAGTCAATAAATATGGCGCACCGTGGATCCCTTTGGCAGACTCCAAATAGTATCCACTTCCGGCGGCAACACCTTAGCAGCTGAGAGACCCCTCAGTCCGAACAGAGTACTAGTTCGAGCATAATGGAGAAAGTTTGCCAATCGGATGTTTACCTCTACGGGCGTCGTCCTTGTTGGGAGTTCGCTTCCGGTTTTTGGTAGGACTAGCTTTGGCACGCCACGGATTTAATTATTCACCGTACTTTCGGTGGGGTTTATTGTTAGATTGCGTTCCCTGCGCTGCTCACACCGCGGCTCAACCGTTCCCCGTGGATCAATTTGTGGGCAGCTCGCAGCTAATCCGCACTATCTGTTAATGAGTTGTGAAGAGCAGATGTGTAAACTGTGGCAGACACGTCCAAATGGTGTTCAGTTTTTTATTTGGGGTCTCTTGTATGCAGAGGGAATTTTTAATTCGTAACCAGTTAAGACTGTGGGCCAGTTTTCGTGGGTCGGTCTATATCATTAAAGAGGATCATTTTTTCCCGGGAAAGGGCACCCAACCAACACGCATTAATTAAACGAGAGATCGAGTAGAATGAAAAGGGGACCGAAAACCAACAATAGAACCGGACAAAAAAAATATTTCGATAAGATAATGATACAGAGTGGGAAAGACAGTTCCACAGCGGGGTTGATGTTTTATGCGTCTCCTACGGCGCTGGGTTGGAAAAGTAAAGAATGTCCCTTCGCAAAGGTTGAGGCCCAGAAAAAAACGAAACCTGAAAAAACGTTAATTAACATTTCGTCCTTGAATGTGTTCGTTTGGTTTTTTCGTGGTTTGGTTGTTTGAAAATTATGCTCCATTGCGTTGGGCCATCGCTCCGTGGGCCAGAACGGTCATTACTTCCTCCGCCGTGGGGACCATCACGCTTTCACGTTTATGACGACTGCAATGACGCCCGAGCCCCGGGGAAAGCTTTGATGATTCGGGGGCAAACTTTTTGACGAACCGAGTGGCATCTGTCGATTCGATGTGGACGTTGCTGGCCAGGGCGATAACAGTCCAAGTTGTCCGGCACGTCCTAGAAAGGAATGTTGATGTGAAGCGGGAAAAGTTTCCTCTGGGCAGACGGATGTTTTCATTGAATCTAACCCTACCGGTGTAGAGTAATGAACGGCACGCGGTCCCAAAAGTGTGCCCCTCGCTCATCAAGTATGGAACGGCCGGGTCGGGCTGCAAATGACCCAAAGTTTCCTTTTTCCGCGACGGTCATCAGCACCAGTTGGCAGTGATGGTGCAATGGAACCAGGATTTCTTTCCAGCATGTCTTTCTTTTCGTGTCTCACCCAGAACAAGTTGGCTGTAAATGAGTGGCAATTTAGTGACGAGGATTATTAAAACTTTATCCTTTACGGATCGCGCGATCCTCAGCGCATAGTGCCGATGGCTTCTCGGTATTCCTCAGCCAAGTGCACCTGGGACACGGAGGTTCAGTTACGTACGAATCATTTGATCAGTTATATAATCTACATGTACAACAATTCATTTTCGATTGCTTCTCATGCATTATTTTGAAGTCCTTAAATCTAGTTTAACTATTTTGATTAAATTTTGTTTTTCTTCGCCTGTATTTCGATAACTTTGTCTGTCAGTAAGGACCCAGAACCTTATCCTGACTCGGGAAAAAAGATACCACGGAAAAGAAGAGGCACTACTTTTGCTCGCCGACTTTCTGAGCCTTGGTGGGATTGGTGATGTTGTAACATGTGCGCAAACCGGATCGCCTAATCTTCCGTCCGCACAGAGCACACGGTCGGTGGTGGACCAAGAAAGAAGGACCTAATGGTCCCCAATAGGATACTATCGACGCCGGCGTCTGTGTCGAAATTGACAAACTTTTCGATGTGTCTGAGAGAGTTGTGTCCACAGGAAAAAGAGAGAGTCAGGCCGTTCTGGCGGGGAACGTATCTCTGGAGATGATAGTTGAACGAGTTGTTTCATAACTGTAGTTATGCTTATCATTCCACCTTTTTTCCTGGCTCCATGTTCAAACGCTGGAAAGTTTCCCCAGGGGGTTCCGGGCGTTCTATGAAATTCCACCAACGCCCCGGTTATCGAACGGCTGTCGAACCGGATGATCTGAAAACAAGTTGCCCAATTAGGGCGGGTTCTTCGCCGCCCGGATTGGTGTTAAAAACGTTCGGTGAAAACTTGGGACCCCCCGCCGTCATTTTAATGGAAAATACAAACAAACGCACCGAAGGTACCAGCGCTCCGCTTCGGGTTAAACCTTTTCAGAAGCCCGCGCTAAAAGCTCGTAATGGGTTTACATATTTTCTTTGTTTGTAACTCTTCGGAGTTTGGACTTGCGAGTTGGAAGCAGCTCCCACGTCCGAAAAGCAAATCTCTGGTTCGGGTGGTGAAAACTCTGATTGGACGAAATGGTGTGTGTTAAAACACGGAGGACACTCCTCGTCCTTCTCAGCACGGAGCGCACGAGACTCCCCGGGGGCTTTTGGGGCTCCACACTGTTTGGCACTTCACGACGGCCCAGCGCTGCGTCGGCAGCCAGCCAGGCGGATTGTTGTGTTGGTGAGTTTTTTTTTCGGTAAGGACGAGAACGCTTCAGGTTTCGCTTCGACGTTACGCAAAAAAACCCTGTGGGCCCCTCTTGGAACTTTTATAACCTTCGTGTGCGCAAAACAGAGTCCGTAACTAGATAGGGTCAAGTTTGGAGATCCCTCCTCATTTCGAGGGGGCCTCATCCTGGGTCAAGTAACCGGAACCGGGACCGGCCCTGCATTAAAGTGCCAATCGCAGGAGCGTGACACCCGGAGCTCGTCTGATGTGTCGTTGGGGGAAGTTTGCGTGTGTTTGGCGAGATGGATGAAGGCGTCCCCATGCGTAGCGCCTGAAGCCCTGACAAGGGCTAAAAATCTAAGTAAAGCATACATGTGCGTGGGGCACCCAAAGTAATAACCCAATTTTACGACGAGCGCCTGCCCCGCGGGTTGAGGCGAAAGTACAGACGGAGCGGGCTAAAAATGGGACATACCAAAGGACCGTGTCTGGAGCCGAAGCATCGGTATTCTGCCCGAAGGAGGTGTCTCCTGGGACACCCGGGAATAAGGTTGGAAATGATGGCCTATTGCTGGCTTTTAAAGTAGTTGATTCTTGGCATGCAGAAATGGAAATTCGAAGACCTTCGCAAGGGTTGGTCTGGATGCGTCTGGAAAGGGGCGACCATCGTTAGCTGGAAGATACGTGGAGCGCTCGGTCCGCAGCTGGGGAATTTTAGGGATATATTATTAGCATATTCATAATTTCAGCAAAAAGCTTTCTGAGCCCCTTTCGGGGGGCCACACGACGCAGAAGGAACAAGGATCGCCCGGCCTGGCACTCTCCACGCACTCCGAGCTGCATGTTTATGCTAGTTTGAGGTTGCGTCCTCCAACTGGTGGGCGCTAACCGCGCACGTGGTCGCAGAGAGTGCCGGCTCGTCCGTTTCACGCACGGACACGCGAAATGGGTCGTCGTCCAATTACTTTGCCCTGTTTTCGGTGTTTTTCGGTGAATGTGGGTTTTTCCGAGATGTGGGCGACGGCAGAGACCTGTTTTAAGCTGTTTGCTGAAAAAGCAAAACATCGTAATTGAAAATCCTCTTGGTCGTGTCGCGTTCGGGAAAGTGTATCTGGTCCGTGGGCTGTGGGTTGTTACTTTTTGCGTGATGTCCCCCGTACAATGGGCCGTGCTTTATGGTTCAGGCTTTGTTCGAAGGTCACCCCACGAGCAATCACCTAAATGCGATTGTTTAAATTCACTTCAATTATTTCGGTGTTTTTGCACTTTATTCTCACCTTAACGTTCAAGTAAATTTATTGCCTTAAGTCCATTGAGGTTGCGTCTTCGCAAGAAAAGCAAATACACAAAGGCACGAAGACTTCGTGTCTTCGGTGCAAAGTGATCACAGTCCATTAACGGGTAATAGATTCCATGCGTCCGATTTACAAATCAGCTGCTAACGGAGCGCAAAAGAAATGGCCGACATGCCTACCCCAAACCGACGATACATCAAAATTTCCCGAGAGTTGGTCCTCAGCAAAGCGGTCCCAGAAAGTGCGGAGGACAGCTAAACGCACAACGGGGCCCGGCTACAGTCAGTGACAGCCGGCTGGCGACACTTTGGGAGAGGGCAAAGAAATCATTTATTTAAACTGTCACAGAAATTTGAAAAATGTCATTCACGCGAATCGTTCTTCGTTTGCTCAATGTTTCATCAATCTTACATTAAGCTGCATGCAAATCCGTTTCCATCCGACCAGCCCTCGTCCTGGAGCCGTAGTGGTCCACCGGATCTGTGACCGTTTGCTTTGTATAAAAGTTCGTTCAGCACTCTAATTTGGGCTGTCACCGCTGTCGGAGTTTGTCTTCGCGGCTGCTAGACCGGGCATCAGGATCGTGAAAGCCATCTGCCTGCCAAATGGTGCGGCGGCAGTTGGCGAAACCCGTTTAGCTTCGCGAGATGATGGCGTGTACGCCGTGACAGAAACCGAGATGGCTGACCAACCAGTGGCGGCAGGCAGGCAGAGGGTGTCGGCGGTTGTCTCGAAGATGGCACGAGGGTAACGTCGTGCGATAACCATCTGTCCATCAACGCCTTCGGGGAGGGGCGAACCGCTATCAGGATCATCGTGGCAGCTGGTCTCCTGACTGGAAATCGCGGTCCTTCCGTGCACCTAGGTGAGTGCGCCGAAGACTTGGTCTTGGAGAAACCGCACCACGTCCCAGGTCTCACTTCGTAGAGATCACAGAGCCCCAAAAGTGCGTGTCACAAGGATTAAATGATTTACGATATTGCGGACCGGCCGGGTTGGCCTGCCTTGAATGCTGCAGGGGGCCCCATCGATAAAGCGCACTCCCACTGCCGTGTTCGGTTCGATGTTTTGCCGTTGGACCCTGCGCCATAAATCATGTCGGAGCGAAATAATAAAAAAAAACGGAACCAACTGCGGACGTCGACATAAAACTCTCTGGTGTTTGGTGGCCCCAGGCCCGGGAGTTACGCCACGTTTGGGCCCATTTGTTTCGGGGCCCAGTTTTAGCACTGGCACGTGATTTTGAATACACTCCCCTCCGGTGGCGATGGATGGACTGCTAATGGAATGGTAGACAAATGCGAGCACTCACTTCTCGCGCCGCGCTGCCGTTTCTGTGCCATTTTGCGTATGAGTTATTGGGAATTGAAAAGCCCGGACTGTTTGAACCTTCCCACCTTCCATTAATCAATATGCCGCCTTAGGCCCTACAGAGAGACCTTGGGAGTCGTGTTGCAATGTACGACGACGAGGCCAACATTAATGATGTTGTTCCGAATTTGTAATTGTCCCGGATGATGATGGCGCTGTGTAAGGCGAGGCGCATTAACGAGAAACATTGAGCTGTAATGAAGAGGGAGCTTACAACCTGCAAGACAAAGGCGTTCGGATCTTGTGGATAGAATTTCAATGTTTGCGATTGCGAAATGAATGAAATGAGTTCTGAAGTGCCCCTGCAACCGAATGGCTACAATCATAATACACGACATTATTTAATGACAATCTACAACAAAAGAGTGGGTTACGTCTCGGGTATCTAAACAACATGGAACCACCATTCCTGCCTTTACGTGTTGTCGATACATACGGATTCAAACATACACACGGATACCCTGCGGTTATGTTTTCGCGGCCCACGGTGACACGGATTCCGTACGGTGCGGTATTTACTCTACTTCCTATTTGCCGTCGGAATTGGATGTGACTTCGAACGATGAGTTGATAAAGTTCTGTTCCATGTGGGGAAGCCGGGAGTTGGGCACGACATTGCGGTAGGGTTGACGTCACACTCGGTCACATACAGCTTATCGCGGGCTGCCTAGACCCGGCTGTGGGCCACGTGTGGGACCCAAAGGGTCGGTTCCTTATCGCTAGCGAACCCACCCAGCGCCGCCTCATAATACCGGTAATAAATGGCTTGACTTATAAATAAATAAACATCGATTACGGATCGATGCGTTTGATGTCTACCGCAGGTTCCCCTGTGGGCCCAAGTGGTGGCGGTTTTGTTATTACTGCGTGCACTATTAAATTATTATGTTGTTCCACTTTGGGCAGGGTCGCGTTGGGCAATCGTGACGCATGTTGCAACGATTCAAGCGGATTGAGCCTTTGTGAAGAACTCATTTCAGATTTCACTTAATGTTTCCTTTTTTTGTGACAAAAAGAAGTCATGTCATGTGCTGAAAACGGCAGACAAAAACGTTCTCCGAGGTAGTGATAATGTCACATCGTCGTTCCGCATGACGCTGGTATTGATTACGGATTGATGTTGTCGGCCGATAACGACCGACCCGAGTGTACGTTTTCGATAGACAACTAATGCCACGGAGAAATGTGATGTCCTGCAATCGGACCTACAAAACATCGTCGCCCGTGCCCTGTCTTCTGTTTGGGAACCCAAAGACACGGTTCGCCAACCAGATGTCCTTTCGTCCTACGTCTACGTCTACGGTAATGCGATGCAAAGGTCCGAAAACACTTGCACCATTTTTCGGACGTAAGTGGTCCGAGGAAGAAACCTGCGCATCCTGTGTCCTGTGCCCCAGCAACGGCCTTCGGGCCGGCCTCGCTAACGTTGAAGAGCTCAAAAGGAAAGGTATCGTGTTTTTCCGACGACCCGGAAAATCCCACAATGCTCCCCGAAATCGATAGCAGCGTTCCGATTGGTTTTTCGGGGCTTGCGCTGCTTCGGACGAGGACGGGCAGTTTGATGGCTGGACGATAACGGATGACAATTCGTTTCGACAAAGGCGCCCCTGATTTCCTGCTTCCAGCTGGGGGCGCCCCTGACGAGATGCGGATTCTTATTTCCCTAGTAATACGATCCCAGTCACTGATGGACACGTCACTGCTGGCAACGCAACGACCGGACCGGAGTCTGGCCGATTTTCTAAGGAGCATACATTCGGCGAAAGGAACAATCGTTGCGATGCTCCCTTTATGATGTGGTTGATGAAAAATGTGGAGTTGAGCAGAGGGCGAAGAACTGTTTACTTTCCTGTTTTGTTCTACAGCTCGCCCCTCTTATCGCGAAAGTGGGTCATGTTGTGGGCCATCCGCTGTCATGTTGTCAAAGCAATTCACTGGAAATGGATTGAAAATTGTACGAACCCGTGTACGGGGTGTACCCATCAGCGGTAGATGATTGACGTGTGTTATCGGGCCCCGGCGCAGGGCCTTTTTGATTCTTTGGCACCGAAAGCCGAGTGTAGCGCAATACCTCTCAGCTCTAACCTCAGAGAAATATGGATCGTGAAGTCGGCGAATTGTTTGTTCCGGCTTTGTTTTCGGAAGCATCTCACGCCCCCCCGGGGAACTGATTGATGTCGGTTTCAGTCTTTCGTTCTGTTTCGTATGCTGAGGTTCCGTTTACATTCCGGCGATTTTTGCGGTGGATCTTCGTTACATCTCCACGGTCACAATCTTCGTTTGATATCGAAACATTCTTTTGGTCACGTTTTGAGCGACAACGTTTGTTGTTAGTACCGACACTGCAAAGCGGAAACTTTGGTTTGTTTGAAGATCTAAAGCGAATTTGGTCTGTGTGACACTTTTAATTTCCGGCCAGCGGTGGTTGACCTCAGCAGACGCGAGAAGACTGGCTTCGTTTCTTGAGAATGATTCAAAACTAGAGACACCACCAGAAAGACTAGAAGAAATAAGTCATAAAGCTATTTTTGCCTCCCTTTGCGCATGGAGACAGGAATCACTTACCAGAAACCGACGGAAATTGTAAAATCCCTCCCGATTTTCTTTATGCTGTGTTTGTTTTTTTCAGTTTTTATTTGACTCTCGGCAGAGAGCGAACGGCTCAAGACGCTTTAAACCGGTCGTAAAACCTTCGAGGCCTACGTGCCATGCAATTGTAGCCGCCGAATGTCGAATGAAGCCGAAGCGCTGGGGGGGAATTTTTTCCACTCCGGGCCGGGGGTATTTCTGGAACCGCTCTAGGACGCTCTGTCCTGCAATCCACACCACTCTATGGCCCTCTTTTGGGGTATTTGAAGAGACGTCAGAGAAACGTCTTGCCGATTCCGGCGTTCCTTTGAGGTTGTTTTCCTCTGTGGATGGTTGTAAAACTTCGAGACAATTCCCGACATTTGAAGCGTCGTTACCCGGCGCTCGCTAGTTCTGAAGCGTATTCCCGACACAGCCGCTCCGGGCACTCTGGTTCGGAATCATGACCGAACGGGGTTTGATTTTATGCTCGTTTTTAATTTTCCTCCTTTTCTAAATTTTGATGGATTCTCCAGGGGCTCCAGGAGTGTTTAGAGGGTGAAAATGGCGCGCTCTGTTGTTCAGTGCGGGATGGAGCTCCGATTTAATTGTGAGAGTTGGAAAAGCATTAATTACGGCAACATGATATCCCAGTGGAATGCTCAAGTTGGATTTTAATCAGCAAAATAATTACGCTGGTAATGATGGTTGTAAAGCGAGTTGCTTCTACTCGAGAAGCAACTTCAACTCTTACCCCGAGCATTAGTGAAGTCAGCGAGTTTTTCGGATTTTCTTACAACTAATTTGAAACTCTCGCCGAAAAGGGGCTCCAAATTTTATGAATTAATTTAAATGACTAAAGTTCACTAAACTGTTGCGATGCATATGATCTCCACTGGACCTGGTTTCAACGCTCCGGTCCGATCATGGCCGTTGTCCAACACAACTAACTTACATATTGGATCGTTAGCTAAATTTTCAATTACCCGTACACTTCCGGGCGCACCGGGAAGTCCCAACGCGCAACATACACGCGCGTAGCTCCCAGAGCAAATACAATTAACCGAATGTCAACAACATAGATTAGGGACGCAGCAAAAAGTGAGTGTCTGCGTGTGTGTGTCTGTACTCCGGCAGGTCCTAATGGGGCGGCAGGAACCTGGCGAAGTTGAACGAGTTTTATGCAAATTTTACAACCCCAATTATCACCCCGTAAAACACATACACAGGGAAGCGAAACTATCGCCGACCACCCCAAACCGCTGGGAGGCTGTGGGTCGTGAGGCGTTTACGGTGACATACTCCCTGGTGTGGCCCACCGATGGCCGCGTTTGTTGTGTACTCCTGGCCGTCGAAGCCCGGCCTATCTCGGAGCGACTAAGGATCTGCTTCCTGCTGGAAGCAGTAATTAGGTTGCTTAGGATGAGGACTGCGGCGACAACGGAAAGTTTTGCGTGAAGAGTTCTGCTCATTATTGTTGGCAGAATTATGTTGCCTACGCCGAGGGAAATAGTTTGCATCATTATTTAACGCAATATTAATGACTTTACAATAATGGGTTTTCTTTGCTTTCCCTCGTTACAGGTAAGTCACGCTGCGAAGGAGACGCTTTTGGACGATCAAGGTTTATCGAACGGAAGGGAATCGATTGGCTTAAATCCAATTCCATGCAATGTTGAGGTCAGGAAAATGCTTCACAATAGCTACAAGCTGTTCGACTAATATTTTGATTTCAGATGTCTTGATAATCTCTTGGGGACACGCAACATACAAGGTCTGCGTGATAATTGACAATTTGCAGCATCCTGAAGCTCGGCACTCCAACTCGAGCGAAATAAAGTCATTATCAATCGTGACAAACCCCTGGACCCGTTTAAGGCATCGCTCAAATACTTCTGGCCTGGCCGAAGACGCGTCGTTGTTGGCCAGTCATCTCGACGGGTTTAACGCTCTCTGGTCAGGAAATGCGGCGGAATGCCGGGCAAAATATTCCCTCGGGAAACGGAAGATGGATTCGTTTGATTCACGCCGCGATCCGCAAAGGCCTCCGTTGACATGCCGCGGAAATCTGGGGCCGCCGTCTCGGGCTAATTGCTGCTCGTGGCATCGAATGGCCTAACCCGAGCGAGGTTCTAAGAGCGCTTCCCATCGCCACGTTGGCAGTGCATTACTGCCTCAAAGCCCCAGTTGCGATGACGCCAAACAAATGACCGACATTGGCCGGTCGTGATGATTTCCAACGGTTTTTGGGTTAGCCCCGGGCGCGAGCGATGTTGCTAATGTGTAATTGTAGTTTGTACTGTTCAACAATTGCTGTGCTGGAGCGTCCACTTTCCCGTAAAAAAGGAGAAACAATTTTCTCGGCGTAATTACTTGGCGTGCGCGGAGATCAAATTTGGGATTCTCAAGGCCCCCTGGCCCGGCGAGGGCCGGGAAAGCGTAAAGCGATCGCGCGTTAGAAACGAAAAACTCCGCGGGTTCATTTGGCCGGCTGGCCGGCTGATGATGATGATGATGAGATGTTAACGACACCCAGCACCAATCGGTTAATGCGATAAGTACGGAGAAACTCCTTCTTCCGGCAAACGGGCGGCCGGGCCTCCGCTGGTCGTGTGCTGGGCCAAATAGTTTACGTACCTTGGTTTCCTATTCTCCGGGTGCTTCGACGCCCCCCCTTGACAGGGAGGAGGACACCAGAGGACAGATAGGCCATTTACAAGGGCCATTAGCTGGGTGTGCTTATTGAAAAAAGGTTGGGACGCGGACTGGCCGAAAATCACCAGCTGAGAAAATTCAAAACGACCGCTAATGACGGGTTTTGATGCCCCGGCAGAAAACTAACCTAACTTTTTATTGGCCCCGGGAAGTTCCTCGTTGGCGCTGGGGGAACCTACCCCGAACGGGTGGAATCTATTTTCCAACGATGATAAATGTCCGTAATCGGAGTGTCGGGGGGTCAACCGGGCGTCATTTCGCTTACTTTGTTTATCGAGGGTTTCTTTCGAGACTAACGAGATCTTGCACGGGCGCTGGCCAGTGGAGTTTGATTTGGACCTCTGCCTTTCTTGAAAGCCGATTTTACAGTCGCTGCTGAGGTGAAGATTTTACGATAAGCTTCGCCCGGGTGAAGTTACGATTGAATTTCACCCTGCATCATTTTGAAAGAGGACTTGCCCCGGATTGGATGCTGAAGTTGATCGATCGGGGCGCGCACCAACTGCGTCAATATCTAATTCGATCTGTTTTTCCTATTTATCTAACTTCAGCCATGCTTTCGGGGTGTGTGGCCGGTTCTTTTTTGCGGTGGATCCACTTAGCCGCTCCAAGTGCGGTGTCGGTTACACCCAACGACCGTCTCATAAGACTTCCATTTCAACAGACTCCTGGCTCACACATATGGATATCTGATCCGCCGGCGAACAAGCGATTTGAGTGCCATAAAAAGCATGGAACTGGCCGAGTGCTACCGACGTCGGGGTTGCATTTGATCGATGCTTTATCGTTGCGCGGAGTTCATCGCGCGACGGCTACTGTAGGATCGAGTTTCAGTTTCTTCTAAACGAAAGGCTCGCTTGAGTCGTAGCTTGTTTATTCATTTAAAAACGAACGTTTGAAAAGCAATTTTTATTTCACTTTCGTTTTCTCATTGCCGCTCAATAATAATAGATAAGCGGAACAATGGATGCGTTATCCTGCGCACACCAATGTGCTCTTTCCATAAATTTACGTCCTTAAGCTGGCCCAGCAAGCAGCAGCAGGAGCGTTTCACTAACAACTGTTCAATATGCATCAGTGTAAGGTGTTATGTCTGTGCCAATGGCATTAACATAAACTTATCTGCAGACAGGCGTAAGTGCTTTTGCTTACACCGCCACCCGGCTGACGGGGAGTTGCCAGGCTCTGTGTCTTATGGGGTGATCGATCAACATTCTTTCGCTGGACCCACGCTTCGAGGCCGGCCAGGCCAATATCCATCGGTCTCTAAACGGAGCTCAGGGGGGGGCTGATAGAGAGAGGGTAGTAGTGGTCTGTCACCCGCTTCGGAGATTGAATTGAATGAGATTGAAGTTTGCATAGGAGAGCCGTTCGTGAAGGTGAAAAAAGCTGACCGAAAGCCACGGGAGGCCCGACCCTGGCGCGGCCTAATGTTGGTCTCAGCACCGGTGGACGGCTCTCGGTGTGCAAACATCGGCTCCCCGGGTACCTATGTGTGTCCTATCTATATGCAAATAATCTTGAGGTTGCCTCGATGTGTGCCACTTTTATGCTGCCCATTTTTTTTTTGCTTCTTCCTTTCGTCCGGGGCCATCCAATCATCCGGGGCCGGCCGGGCTGCGGGCTTTGCGTGGCCTCCGTATCTCATTATCTGGGCCTATTTAAACGAGATTGAGTATCGATTTTTTTTTCTCACTCTGGCTGGGGCTGGCACGGGCCACTCGAGTGTCGTGGACTTTTCTTAGTTTTCTGAGGCGATCACCCCGATCCCGCCTGCCATTTCGTCCGATCCAAGGGGTGGGCTCGGTGGTGACGCTGGGCTGTCAGCAGCTCGTCTCGTGGGCGAAGTGCTTCTCACAATGGGCCAACGCGTAAGCCCACGGTGGCGGTGGCTGCCGCGACGGTTCCCAAGGTAAGCTGTCGTGAATTGAAGTCAAAAATGTGTGCCTTTTGGGTGGTGTTCCACATTAAAAGCTTTTAGAGCCGTCTTGGGCAGATTTAGGCTGGGTCTGTGTCTTAATTTTGCAAATGTGCCTCGTCACAGCGATAGAAGCTGTCTGGGGGTTGTCAGGGTTGATAAAGGAGGCTTAGCTGGGGGTTAGTTTCTGGCCCGATCGTCGTCCACAGAGGGCTTGGCTCAATTTATGCTAAGGTACACGCCAATTTTCGGCTGTTTGATAATAAACAAAACTAGCTTGAGAAGGACTAAGTCAGTGTCTGAATCAGACGGTATCTGAAATCTCATAGCAAAGTCTATAACAAAAGCTTCAACAATAACAGAAACCATTGGGTTACGGACAGCTTTTCGGGCCAGTATTCCCCGTGGTGGGTTTTTTGTTCTAGACTTCACGGAGTCGAAGAAGTAACCGGGCGATGGAATCATTTTAAGCCTCACTTTGTACCGCTTTCTTTTCAGAAATATTTATATTAGCCAACGTAGCTGTACTATTGTTTTTGGCAAGTTTTTTCGTTTTTCTGTTTTCTGGGAAACTTCTCCATTCCATTGGTAATCCAACCCAAACTGAAAGGCTTTTCATGGCTGCAAAGAAAAATCGGGGAAAATATTTGATACGAACCGTTCTGTTTCGTTTTTATCTTGGTTCCTAGAAAAGTTCACTTGTTATTTTGAGAAAAGAAGTGCAAATTTTATTATATTTGACGTCGTAAAATGTAAAATTTTCAGAAACTTCTTATGTTTCGTTACATCAAATTGTAAATGTTGTTGATCTGTAAAATATTGCACCTAAGATGCATTATTCCAACTCATTTTCCAACAATGACGTTCCACTACACGAAGAAGCCCTGATGCTGTTGGTAACAACAGAGTGCAAAGCTTTCAACTAAAGTAACTTGTAAACCTTGCGGAAAATGGTGATCTACTTGAAATTCCATTAACTCTGAACTCGAGCTCACCCAAACGCTTCTCTAGAGCATGATGAATTTTCTGAGCACACAAACCGCTCCGTCGGATCGGCAGGCAGTTTGCAATTTCGCAGCGATGCGCTTAAAATCCATCAATCAGACCCCGATCGACCTCCTCGACAGGGGGCCCCAGTTTTCCATTCCATTAGCACCGCTCCAGCGCAGCACGGCAAAGTAGTTTTCCGCCATCCGGAGAGTGATCGGGGCACACTCGGAGTGCGCGCCTCCGCTCTGGAACTTGCATAATCGGTAAACGATTCACAGGAAAGCTATTAGGCGATTGGAAAACAATTACAAATTATATGCACTCTGCCTCCTCGTTGTGCAGTCGATCGAAAACATTACCGTGTGTCTACCGTGGAGGCCCTCTCGGCACTCGTTGTGCGGATATTTTTGGACGCGGAAAATCGTGGTTGAAGGGCTAGGAGTTGAAGCGAGGGTCCGATCCCTAGACGAACGAACGACGAAGAGGAAGATAATATGTCTCTTTGTCGCTTGTACCCTCTCTAGAGGATTGCACGGTGATTTCCAAATAACTCGATCCCCAGAGCCCCGTCCATTCACAATATTTCTAATTGAGCCATTTGTGGGATAATTAAAAAGTGCTTTCATTGAACTACTTTCTGTCGATTGGGGGAGAAAAAGAATCGAAATGTTCTCCCGGACGACCCAGGACAGTCATCTGTGTGTGAGCAGTGAGCATCATGAAGACATTAATCGGGGTCGGCTCGGGGATTGGTTCGAGGTTTAATGGGTTTTTCGAGCGGCCCTCCTTGACTTCCCTGCTTCGGTTTGTGTGCCGTTTAGTGGGTTTGATGTTGTGCTTTCACTTCACTGTTGCGAAATACCAATTTCGACGCCTCCCGAGTCCCGCCCTGTTGCTAATTAGCCGCTTTTCTCTGCTTCGCTCGCCCGTCCATCGGCAAGTGTGTTGATGATCTCCCGGAGGGCAGCCAGGATCTCGGATCATGTAGAATCGTCGTGAAAGTACCGTGCCATCATCCCGTGCAAGCCTTTTGTTCGATAGGGGCGAGCTAGACTTGGATATTGGAAAACGCCCCGAAAACGGAACACCGATGGGCTGGTCGAGGATGTGGGTCACTCGAGCCTAGCGACTACAAAACTCATGTTGAAGCCTATTTGTGAACTGATGACAACCGTGTGGAACACCCTCCGCCCGGGAAATGCCAAGTACGTTGGCCAGGTCTTTAACATTTACCGGTCCATGATAGAGAGCTTGCTCCACATCGGGCCATAATCGGCGGCCACGGGCTCGTTAGAAGTACAGCTTCAGATGATGAACACACGACGGCACTGATACGTCTGGGTAGAAAATTACATGACACTGCAAAGAAACCGTCGGTTGCCGGTCCGGCGGTCGGCACTGATTTCCGATGGCAACTCCCTGACCTGGATACGGTAACCCTCATGTGTGTCTTTGCCCCAGCCACCGGGCGATGAATCACGAACGGGGTTACATGTCGATCGCCGGCAGAAGATCCAGATGGCAAAGTCACGAGTCGAAGCGTCACGGTCGCCACAGTCGCCTGATCCGTTTTCGAACAAATTGGGACTACGGGAGAGAGTCGGTCGCCAAGACTCGGCTTTCTCGGCCTCGCCGACCAGGCGATACGTCCTTCGCCGCCGGTCGATCCGAAGCGCTGAAACGGATTGACTGACACCGGGCTGGTGGCTGATCGGTTGGACCGGTTTTTTGTAACCCCATTTCGGTGCACGACACCGTGCACTTAGCGGACATCGTTTGGGAGCCGGGGACAGGTTTTCACCGATGGAAGGCCTCGCGTACTGCGATCATTGAGCCACGGCAAGTTTTATGCAAATAACGATAAATCAAAGCGGTGCTGAAAGGGAACACCCCGCAGCGCCAAACGCGGGGAGTCGTACGCATCGCCAGGGCCGGTGGCTTTTTTACGCCATTTGACGGCCAAGATGATCTAGTTGGGCATGCGCGCTCCGGTTTCTGTCCGGAGCTGTTCCAGATTGTGCAGGGTGTCGCGTGACGCTGCACCGCCAAGTTCCGATTGGTGGCAATCTTATCTCGTCCGGATAGGGAAGGAAACCTAATTCAGCGTTACGAGGCCGATGTGCCATGAAATGGAAACTGAGTAACTTTCACGTCCACGGCACCGTAGAAGCTTCTGAGAGCGGGTTCCCGATTGGGTTAAGAGTGACGTTGTGGCACGGATATGAAGACGAAATAGGCTAAACCGGGTCTCCACAGGGGCACAGATACACCTGTGCATTCGATGGACGATGTTTTGCAAATTGCAAAACTAGAGGATTTAGATAGACTACAGATGGATTAGCATTTCATGAGGCAAATAAAATTTAATGAATCCCTAGCCTTTTGACAGTATCAAGTCCACATTCAGAACCTTAAAAAAGTCAGCAAAAAGAGCTTTAATTCAGCTAAAAGAATGAGAGAGAGAGAGAGAGGACAAGTAGCAATTATTTTTCCAGTCGGCGCAAGTCTCGTTTGCGTGTAATTAAAACAAATCTTGTGGAAAATTAGTGACGTGCCGGTGTGTTCCAGGAACGAGCTAATGGGTCTCGTGCCTCTCCGACGGTGGTTGCTTCCGTGTAGTAGCTGTTGAATTCCCGGGGTCGGCGTGCTACGAACGAGCACTTTCGCCCTCTTGAGCAGCATTCACGATCTCTTCCGCGTTGTCTCCGGCTCCGGCTAACCGTTCTACTTCTCCCGTTGTTCTCACTTTCTTTTGACAGGTTACGAAAGACTGCGGTGCGCCGTGCAACTCGATGTTCTTCTCCGAAAACGAGCGCACGGTCCTGAAGTACTGGGTCGGCTCGTGGGCCGCCGTGTGCGTCGCAAGCTGCTTGTTTACGGTAAGTACCACGTACGCTCCTTCCTCATGTGTCCCACCAATCTGCCTCGTAACCGAGCGATGCGGCGCTAAGCATCGAAGAGAATGCAATTAGTCGCGATATGAATTTTGAACCGTGGTTCCCGCGGCTGGCTTGTTGAAGCGCCGACCGCCTGCCGTTTCGCAGGCCGCTGAATAGTAGTTCCTTTTATTCTGGAAGGAACCGAGCAGCGTTCGCGTTGTGACAGTAATCTCGTGACAGGGCCGGAATAATGATGAACTCGCTGATGGAATCCGCCAACAAGAATTTATAATTAGCAAAGTTTTACCCCATATCCAGGCGCTGGCTGGCGGTGCATGCAAACATGGCCACCCTCGAAACATGCTGCTCCACCACCGGGCATTGGGTGATTTGCAGAAGCATGAATTTGGGCGTAATTAGTCCACATTTCTGGTGAAATGTTTTCGTCGCTTATTAGCTAAAGTTGGTCCTGATTTTGATAGATCGACGGGCTGTTTGACTAGTTGGACAGCTCTCCAGCAGTTCACGTTCCTTAACGCTCCAAAAATGGGCATTTGTTTTGGAACACCATCCACTTCGAAAGCGTGATGCATATTTTCGCTTGATTTATTTTTATTCGCTGGCACTCTGGGTGTCTGTCTGGGGCCAGCACACGATGTCCAGACAGACTTAATTTACAGCAAGTGCATGAAAAAAAAAAACAGACGGCAGCCATTTATGGACGCTCGTTTGCTGTTGTGGAACTGTGAAATATAACACGCCCCGAATGGTGGCCCGACCCGAGAGAAGCCTTTCAGTCGAATGTCGGGGAACATTCCCGAACGTTTCCACCTGTGACCATCGTCACGGCTCACGAGCTTTGCACTCGAAGCTGTCGGGAAGAAGGAGTTCACGGGCACACGTGAACCGTGTCCCCGGTGTCGGCCCCGGCGAAATTCTGAGGCAGCATTAGAGCGCTGCACTCTAATTAGCGCTCAAATTAATTCACATCCGGCGGTCATTCCAAACGCGCGCCGCGTACTTCCTGCTGCCGGGAAGCCAACGCGCCGAGTGCGACCCCAGATTGTATAAATTGGGCGAAGCTCGCGAATGTTGATTACATGAAACTACTAACGGCTGGGGGGATAGGAATTGTGCAATTGCAAAGCCCGGGAAGCTCGCTTTGTTGATGTTGGCCACGTCCATTCCGCGTCAAAATGTTGAATGTAAATTGATAATGGAAGCTTTTTCCTCGACGTTCGCCCCATCTCGATTGGGAGCGACATTAAACATTCATGGACACTGTGCTAAAAATGGGACAGTGTCCTTGGGCTGTCATTGGAAGAGAGGAAAAAAAAAACCCAGAACCCCGGACATTCTATCATCAAACAGACTATCGAATGGACTTCACTTTGTGTTTGCAGTTTATTTTTGCGATGAGTTGCGAGTTGTTGAAACGTCGCATCAACTATTCAATCGGCGTGTGTGCATTTTGTTTCGCAAATCTTCACCACTTTTTTTGATGCTTTGATTGATGACAGAGGCAAGCATTATCGATTGATGTATTATTTAGCCCGCGCATCAAACAGTGGCGTCGTCCCGTTGCTTCTGATTACAGATTATAGAGGCATAAACGTCCTCGCGAAAATAAAAATTCGTTCCATCAATTTGGTGCCAAATTTTGCATTCCACTGCTCGCCCTGTTTCTGGTTCCGGTTCCACCAAGGACCGCTGACGTATGGCTCGGTCAGGATGGATTGCATAACAGCACCGGACAGCAGCAGCAGACTGGTGCCAACGGAATCGTGGCACAAAACCCGCATTCGTTCCTGGCTAGCTTCCAGCCATAAAGTTATGCTTCAGATTAATCGAGGCGAAGCCTTACGGTTGGAAATCTATCAACCCAAAATATGATCGATCACCACCGGGGCAGATTAAATTTGCAGATGCATTAGGCTGACGATGGCCGATTGAGGCAGTGTTATTTTGGATGTTTCGCCATGTTGATCGATGGCAACACTTTTCATAAAAGAAATAAAGACTTTTCCCTACGTTGAGGGAACTTGAAATCGCACAAATGGTTTAGTTTTACAGCACGATGCAGTACTGCAGTCTGTAAATGGTATGTGAAACAAATAAAAGCGGCACATCTCCCCAGTTACACGTCAGCCTTTATGTGTGAGGGCATTTTGCATCTCCACACAACGTGTCTTGCAGCGGGCCGGCGTTGACAGGACAAAGAACGGCCCGGGGCAAGATTTATTGCCCGACCCGAGATCTTCTCGCCCCGTCTTTTGGTTGCCGCTGCCGAGTTTTTCTACACACTTTCCGTGTGCTTCCGTTCCTTGCGTTTGGTTGAAAAGATTCTTTTCGAATTTAACGCGCCGTCGAAACGTGAGGCGTCGTGTAACGAGACTCAGCTGCATCTGGTGTGCGTCTCCCGGAAGACGACTCGGAGCCGCGTCGTTTGTCGTCGGTTTGCATTTGCATCATTTTGGTAGCCCGATCGACAGGCGCAGATTTCTGACCCAATTTGTGAGCTCCTCAGCACAAATGAGAATCGTTCGAAGACGTCCTTCCCGGCGGACGGCATTTTCTGTGTTCGATTCGCGGCAATGTCTTGTCGCTGATCAAACACGAGTCACGAATTCGGAGTGCATTTATTTCGCTGCCATTTGCTTGGCTTCCTCCCGAGCATAATTTTCAGCTCTCTTAGGGTTCAGGTTGTCCTCGTGGAAAAACCGTGCATCGCGTTAAAAAGTCTCGTTCAACTAGAATCTAAGGTGTAGCACCTCGTTTTGAATGAGTATGAAAAGCATAAAATAAGGGCTCAACATCGCATGGCCCAGCGCAAGGGTGTTCCGCCCTCAGCATAAACGGTCGCGCCTGGAACGTGCTCAGAAATTTACGGTGATTGTGGTGAAGATGTCGTCCGTCCGTCCTAGGTTCAGAACGTGATGGATGGAAAGTCGGGTTTAATTTGCTTAGTCCTTCTGTGAACGACCACAGCCGCCGCCGCCCTCGGGAGACGCTTTCCGCTTGCGCGTTGCTTATTTGCTTATGGCTCGGAACCGCGTCACGTTTTCCCATAGTTTGTTCAAACAATTTAGTGGTTCTGTCCAACCGGCGATTTCTATGTCTATCCCCGGCCGGCCCGGGAACTGTCTCCAGCGACGCTGGTGATGACACCGACTCTAACCAAACTCACACGACGGACGGACGGACGGGTGGCGCTGATTGAACGGTGTTCGACTGTCGTCGACCGGGGCTGGGGAAGACTTTTTAATTTGTTGCTCGTCTGTTTGCGCCATTCTGCCCTGTTTTTTGTTGTGCCATTCCGGTTTTTTAATCCTGCTTCATCCTTTACCCACACAGGTCCTGACGTTCCTGATCGACTCGTCCCGGTTCCGGTATCCGGAGCGACCGATAGTGTTCCTGGCGATTTGCTATCTGATCGTTGGCTGCGCCTATGTGGCAGGGCTCGGAGCCGGCGATTTGGTCGCCTGCCGGGAGCCGTTCCAGTCGCACATCAAAATCGGCCGGATGCAGATGCTATCGACCATCACGCAGGTAGGGTTTTTCTTTTTGCTGTGGCCACAAAGCGAACGAGAAAGATGCAAATCAGCGCTAAGGGTCAATTTACGATTATCTGTTTGGGTTGGTTTTATTTTCTAGCGTTTGGGGTTTTTGCTAATTGAAGGCGATTTGGATTTTCATTAATTTTAATTTCAACGTGTTTAACATATTAGATATTGGGATCGCTTTAGGCGATTTATTTTCGATTAAAGTAAATTCAAAGCTACGATAGTAGAACAACGTTGACATGTAGAAACTTAACACATCGCTCAATAAGTCCGTAGGATAGCTTATAAAACAACAATATTTTGATATAATTTGTATTTATTCATCAACATAGTCTCCTTTTAAGGCGATACAGTCAGTCCAACGCTTCTCTAACTTTTCGATACCATGTTTATAGAACGATTTATCTTTCCCTTCAAAATATGCCTCAGTTTTGTCGATGACCTCCTCATTCGATCCACATCTCTTTCCCTGGAGCATCCTTTTGAGATCCGAGAACAGCCAATAATCGCTGGGGGCCAAATCTGGCGAGTATGGTGGATGGGGCAACAATTCGAAGTGCAATTCATTCATTATCACCATCGTTTTCATTGACTTGTGACACGGTGCATTGTCTTGATGAAAGAGAATTTTTTTCTTCTTCATGTGCGGTCGTTTTGCGTCGATTTCAGCCTTCAATCGTTCCAACAATGCCATGTAATATTCGCTGTTGATTGTTTTACCTTTCTCAAGATAGTCTATGAACAATATACCATGACTATCCCAGAATACGGAGGCCATAACCTTGCCAGCAGAAGTTTGAGTATTTGGGCACTTTGGGCGGCTTTCACCGGCTGGTGTCCACTCAGCCAACTGCCGATTTGACCCAGGAGTGAAGTGGTAGATCCATGTTTCATCCATTGTGACGTAGCGACGAAAGAAATCCTTTTTATCACGGTTAAATAGGGCGAAACATGCCTCAGAATCATCGATTCGTTGTTGTTTTTGGTCCGGTGTTAGCAAACGCGGCACCCATTTCGAACAAAGCTTCCGCATAGCCAAATGTTCATGCGAAATGGTAAACACACTGCCTTCTGATATCTTTACGGCCTCAGCAATCTCCTTCAATTTCAATTTGCGGTCGGATAAGACGATTTTGTGGACTTTTTGTATGTTTTCTTCAGTAACTGCCGAATTTGGGCGACCGGAACGTTCAGCATCATCGGTGTTCGTACGACCACGTTTAAAGTCGGCCTCGATGGAGTAGAGTCCGAATAACATTTGTCAAGCCACTGTTTAGTTTGCACGGTATTTTTTCCCATCACAAAGCAATGCTTAATGAGCACACGAAATTCTGATTTTTCCATTTTTTTCAATTTACAAAAGTTGATTGAATTGTTCACACTGTAACTTGGTAAATAATAGTCCGAATGTCATGAAACTTTGACAGATATCGTTTGAAGGTTGGTACTGTCTAAAAATCATAAGGATTCTGTATTTGTTTCGCCATCTATATGTCATCCTGCGAACTTATTGAGCGATGTGTTAGCTTAGCATAATTTTGAAAGGAGTAAGAGTAATATCTTTATGATGTAATTCGTCGAAGGACCTTCTCAAAAGATGCTACTATACTATCTTTGCATACGGTAATGATGGTTCAATATCAACGTTCATCTATGGATCAATCAATCTCTATCAAGCTTTGCTGATGATGGTTGGCTTCGTGGAGCTTCATTCTCAAGCCCCAGCATAATGCGGGTCTCTGTTTGGTTTTCGCTTTGCGGCCTGAATAGCTGCCATGGCTGCTGCTTTGGCAGACATTTTGTCGACATAATGTTGTAGCCTATGTTATTGGTTTGTAAATCCGTTAAGAGAGAAGAACACGCGAGCATGGCACGCGATGTGTACGATAAGCGGATTAAATCGCAACGCACGGTGGCAACGGTATTTTCGGTAAAACATTACTACGGCTCCATCCAGAGGTAGTTGGAGTACTTTTTGGACATTAAATCGGAGGTATTGTGGTCTTGGCGACGGTGTTTGCTTCGCCTTCGATGGCATCGGTAGCTGTCACTGGAACAGTTCTCCAGCCTCGTCACGTGACGTCAGTCCTCTATCCGCTAGGTTGCACTCCGGAAGTCGCTGCTGTCTGAGAACCAATAGGATGTGGCAGTCCGGTGTCCGGAACCGGAACTGCCAGGACACCGACCAAAACCGACAACCAACCATCGTGGCGCACATCGTGATAAGCGCTCCGATATCAATAGAACCTGGAGTTGTAGCCAGCATCTGTCCCTTCTCCGAAAGCTCCAGCTCGGTGCGGTTGCCGCTAGCGCCTCTTGGAACGCTTCCCAAACCGCAGCCATGTTCACGTCGTCGACGGCGGCGACGACGACGGTACACATATGTGCGCGCTTATTGGAAGCATAAAAGCCGGTCCGACCAAGTCCCGGGGAGTTCAACCAACCCGCCGCCGCCGCCATCTGGCTTGGCAAGGGGAGCTCCTTCTCAACTCTTCAGCCAATTTCTATCGATTCGAACAATCGCCTTAATGTGCGTTCTGTGTGCAGCCCCCTCGAAAGGGGGTCCCGTCTCGCTCTTTCGCCCGCCGGCCATGGAGCTCTCGCTCCCTTCACACTCCCCCTTGGAGGCACTTCCTTCGCGGTGCGTGGTTAAACCAGTTCTTTGTTATTATTTCCATCTTGGATGAAACATGTTTCCTCCCTGACCACACGGCCGACCACACGGTGGCGGCGGTGGTGGTGGCGGGGCCAGAGCTTCCCACAGCATCCCCCCCGGCGTGTGTGGCGTGGCGATGGTGATGGTTCCGTTCCTCCAGATTGTTCCTCCCGGAGGGCTCCAGCTATCAGCTGCAGCTTCAGAGAACCCTGCCGCTCTCGGGGTGTACCGTAATGCTTGGCTTGGCCGCAGAGCATGAGGCCGCCCCGTAAAGGGTGGTGGTAAGCGTAGCATTTATTGTTGAATGGCCGGCGATGCTGCGGCCGCGCCCGGCATGTGTGAGTGTAATTGCCATGCTGTTACTGGCACCGCTCTGGAGCCGTGTACCGCTAATGGTGTGATGGCCGGACCCGCGCTTCTTGTGGTTCTTTTGTAACGATGTTTTAACGAGAGCACAATACATGGCCACACCGGTGTGTAAGTGCGTGTCTCGGTGTGAGCGAAGTGGGTTCGGCTTATGTTTACAGAAATAATTTTAATTTGAAGAATCCTCCGCTCGAAGCAATCGAAACTCATCTCGGGTCTGACCGAAAGCAGCGCGACGACGCTGCTGAGTCGCGAAGGAAACTTTTTGATCCACATATTTATTTATTTTATAAATATTTATGCAATAAAAGAACAAACCCACCCGGCCCTTCCGGTGGGGCCGGGGCTGGAGGCGGTGGGTGGTTGGACGCATTCCTTTCCTGCTCCGTTCTGTCCTGCCCAAAGCAACAACTGCACGACATTAATTCAACATCAAAGCAAAAGTACGGAAATACGACCCGGCGGGACCCGTTTAACCCGGGGGTGTGATGAGGAGCAGGAGCGTTCCATTCTGGGGCGGAGGCGAATGAGGCCAACCCCCGGAGGAGGCCTGAAAAACCGGGAACAGAAGGGGTTTTATATCATCTTCCACTTTTTCGGCGGAATCGGCGCGCGCGCGCGTCTCCTAGTCTCGGTGTTCTTCAAACGACCCGGACTTGAGAAAGGTGGGCGAGGTCCCGGTGGGAGGTATGGGCCTAATGGTGGGTGGAAAGGAAGTTTATTGTTTTTTTTCCTTCCAATGCTCCCTTCTTGCCACCCCACACCCACATCGTCCGTCGGGGCGGTAGTGAGGCCGAAGAGAACCGAGGAGCAATCTCGCGCAATTGGAAGATCTACGAGGTGTTGGGCTGGGACGGTTGGAGTGGCGCGGCGGGTCTGTTGCGCGCTCGGTAAAGGAAATCTGCCGCGAGATGAAAGTGATGCCGAACGAATGGCCCTGGCAGCTTCCAGGTCTTTACGGTGGCAGAAGCGGACTGACGGGGGCCTGCGAGTTCATGAACCGCATTTGTCGCACACGCTGTTAAAAACTCACCTGTCACGGCGTAGCGACACATTCCTCATCATGCGAAGTGACAGAAGAAACCCGGAGGCCCGGATCCATCGCAGAGGGGACACGGCGGGGAAGAAGTCTGACTTCTGAGGCCGGCAGCATGCCCGGCGAGAGCATTAACGCGTAGACGGTTACGAGCGCGGCGCGCTTGCGGATAGGAACTGAGGTATAGATGTTTGTAGCCGAGACCCGTTGCCGTGGTTAATTGAGGAGAAGGTGCTTCCCTTGCAACCGAGAGTCGTTCCCATCCCGACCAGCCGAAGAATTGGCGGAGTTCTATTACTGGATCTTTTCATGTACACACATCGTTGAAGGGAATTTAATTTAAAATCTTCATCAACCGAAGCATGTGTCATGGAATCACTTTGCACGTCATCGTCTGTAGTACTTCAGAACGCTCCATCATATTCGGGTCCACTTTGGGCAAGCTTGTGCTTCCTTCATCGTTTGGCCAACTTCTTCGTCAGCACGCCGCGGTAATGAATTGCAAATTCTTATCACGATCCGCCGCGTGCCATTCAATTATCTGCTGTCCTTGGGCGTGTTTCGATCGATAGACCTGGCTAGACTGGACTGGCGACCGACGGTGGTCCAACACATCCTCACAGTGAGCTGGACGTTTTAGGATTGGATGTGGATTAAGTTTTTCCTGATCGAGACGCTAACGGCAGACCGAGAATTCAATCATTGACAACCTGCGAAAGCTCGGGGCAAAAGTGTCCGTGAAGATGTTACAAAATTTTAAATCCTTTATCCGGACTATCCGGACTCAAAATACTACAGGTCTGCTGCAAAGTTACGTCATTGCATCGAGAACAAAAATCTACGATCCTTGGTAGTCGAGCAATCGATTGTTTCGAGTGGTTTCCAGGATTCCCGGCTCTCGACGCGGAACTTCACAGAAGCAAACTCAATAATCAGCAGTCCGCAAGGTGTCCGCACCACCGAGCGGTGGTTTTGCTGGGGCACACTTGTCCGTAATTTAAATTCGAATCGATTCCAACCCAGACGCTAACACTACTCGCCTTTCCGTTCGCAGGGCCATCGTCAATCAACGCTCTGCACGGTGCTGTTCATGGCGCTGTACTTCTGCTGCATGGCGGCGTTCGCGTGGTGGGCCTGCCTGGCCCTCGCCTGGTTCCTGGCGGCCGGCCTCAAGTGGGGCCACGAAGCCATCGAGAACCGTTCGCACCTGTTCCACCTGGTGGCGTGGGCCATTCCGGCGGTGCAGACCATATTCGTGCTGGCGCTCGGAAAAGTCGAAGGTAAGTGGCGGTTCGGGGCCCTGTCGAAGTTCCCGTGGACCTCCGATAGAATTAACCGTTGGTATGATAAAATCTCTGACTCCCACTGACTTATGGGGCTGGGTTGCTGGGTCATTCGTGCTCGGAAATCGAAAGCCCTCCGGTGTGTGGGGAGTTGTCAAAGTTGTGTGGTGCCGGTTCTGTCACTCAATTACTCGATTCTATGGCATTGGGGCCTTCGGGCGTTCCCAAAGTGTCACTAATGATGGGCTGTGTGGCGTGCAGACCTCCGCCGAAGGTGTGAAGCTTCGATGAACTTTATTGAAACCGGTGGTCACGATATATGACGTGTGGGGTTTTTATGGAGCGCTCCTCACGCTGCGTTGGAGAAGCGTTGAAAAGAGCAGTTTAATGAAGTCTGTTGGTTTGGTAATGGGTTCCGATTACTTCCATTCTTACCCGTCGTCCCGACGTGTTCTGATGCCGCCATCAGAGTTTGTGGCGAGAGGGACTTGTGTGGAACGACAGGAGGTGCTACGCGTCTCTAGAGGGACCGGTCTCTCTATGTGGTCGGAATCAATAAAACGAACCATAAAGCTCGTAACGTGTTAGTCATTGTCGGCTGCGGCGTATGAAGCTATGAAGAACTATGGATCGGGGGAATGTTTCAAGCAAAGAAGATAATGATCGCGGTTTCTTTGAAAGTTTCATGCACGCCAGGTGATCTATTGTCTCATCCTTTTCTATGCATGATTCTGCTTGTCCTCAATTTGCCTTAAACAATGGGTTTTTTCGTGCGTCAGTACGTATGGAGGCTTATGCTCTCTTCAATTTTTCGACTGAAGCATACGATGGAGCTCGTTCTCAGTACTTAGCCTTTTAAGCCATATTCAAATGTAAAATGGATATGTTACGGTGTAGAAAATGTTGACGCTTATTTCGTTTTTGTGTAACCTACGAAATGAAATCGGTTCTCAAAATATAATTTTTGTTCCGGTGGAATGTCTCCTTGCCAAGGGAACATCAAATAAACGAGGAACAGCTTGGCCCCCGAACGATGTAGCATTTCTATTTACCTCGATTCCTCAACTAGATTAAACTCATTTTTACAGATTAGCTCCACTTCCTCGTTCGGTCACGTTTATGTTGCTCCCACTGCTGACGGCCCAAAAGCACACGCGAAATCCCGGAACATCGCCGTCGACCCACGTCGGGTGTCGACACGTTTAGCGAACGTTTAGCGGTCTGCTCCGTCTCGTCCGTCTTTTCTAGTTCACGGACCATTAAAATCGATGTGTGATGTTTGAACAGCGCAAACCACTAACGATCGATCGATCGGCCAGAACGCTCCGCTTCGGCCGTCTGGTCGGGTCGGCTGCCAGAAGTGGTTCAATTTTGTCAGATAATCTTATCGAGAATCCATTAGCAGCGGTAGCCCATCCGGCACCTCTTTTTGCTGGGGTTTTTAATCATAGCGCAATATTAGAGCAACATAAAAATGGAGGTTCTCTGTACGCGATATGCAGGAAAATTTAGTTTAGCAATTCTTTCGCCACGAGTTCGAGAGCATGTTCAAGACAATTGCAAAGGCGACCGACCGATATTGACAGGCATGCCGCGAAACACGACTCGTGGATTGAGCGTTTCGAAACATAATCCACGCAGTAATCGTGAGGGCGAGTTTTTATCTGTGATCTTTTGGACTTGGCTTCCGTGTCCACTCCGCCGTCCTTGAAAGCTCCGCATGAATCCGACAGTAAATTATGCAAAACAGCTTTACGGTGGCAGAAAATTATAACACCCGGCAGCCACAACATGACAGTATAGATTGGCTTCGGCTGCGATTAATCGGCCAATATCGGTGGCACGTGGCCTAGCGGTGACGGGACACGGTGAATTGCTCATGCATTGAAACCTGGTTCCATTATCCCGAGTTTGATCTGAAATGACGTAAGTTTTTCCCCAGTTTGAAATTGGGATATCGTAACTCAGCGTTTCGCTTGTAATTTTACTTATCCTATACTCCATCATTCTGTTTGATTGACCTCAAGTAGGACTAAGAAACCCTCTCTCTCTCTTGTCAAAAGCAAAAGGTTCGGTAAAAGGATCAAGCTACGCTTTAAAAGTAGTCCCGAGGTCTGGCGAGGCACTCGAACTCTCGAGAGGACCGAAAGTAGACTGGTTCCGCAATTTGGTGGATGAAAGTTCGCGGAAACATCGTCCCATAACCGCTGGTTACGGTTTTGTCATTTTTCCACTTAATTAAATCCACTCCACGCTAGACTTCACCTCACTCGCCGATATACGGAAGACACGGATGATTGAGGCAACGAAGGCATCGGTCTGTAAGTCGAAGGCACCGTCAGGAATTTCGCCATCCGCTTCGATTGTGGTCGTCGTCTGGCGGGTTTTTCACTGTGGCGTGTGCTTTTCCCAATAAAGTATCGATCAACACACAATTGTTTCAGCTTTGAGGTCGTTCAAAAGTATAGCAAATGCACTGCGTGTCTGTTAAACTGGCCGATCGAATTCGTTGTACGCCGTCAGCTTACAGCGGTCTAATCCGCGGGTCAGGCCTCAGGTTGCAAGGCACGTGAGAAGGGGCTTCGTAAGGATAATTGGTTTATGGGACTGGCCAACACTTGCTCGCGTGGACACCTGGAACGGAAAGTCGTTCAGCGCGGAAAATATAGGCGGAAACTCGGCGGGGCGTCACAAGACATATTACACCCGGCAGTCACACGCAACGTTCGGATTACAACGGAACGACGGAGCGCTTAGATTATCCCTTCCGACCGAGGGCGGCGTTGCAGGACTTGTTTCGCGTGTTCCACTTGTCTCCTTGCGTGTCTTGAGCCATTTTTTCCGGCAGTTCCCGCCCCATGTAACGGGGTTTGGTGGAGACCATTCCACTCGATCTTGAAACGCGCATTTAAATCACTAAGCTCTTCTTACAACAAAAAACAGTAAATGAAATGACGGAAAAAGAAAAGGAATAGAAAGTAATACATGGGTTAATAAGTCCGAGAGACGCAGTTGCACATAGCCAATGAAAAACTTCATCGTGCCGAAGATTCAGAGAGCTGAATGATTTAACTAACAGATCTTGTGAACTTATTGGCCCATGTGTGTTACCTCTTGGGCTTCACCCGAATCGGAAGGCTGATAATTGCTGCGCAGCGCAGAAAATATTGTAATGGCGTTGATAAGGTGGCCCGATTTGCATGGAATCTAGTTTTCGGTCGGCGTTGGAAAAACAATCTCCTGGCACGCGCCGCGGCACGGCCGAGGCTTTCTATTTGCCGTCTCGTAGACCATTTTTTCTGGGCCAAAGGCAATGAAATCGAAGTGCATCGTCGTGGAAGGAGAATGCGGACGCGAAGCAAAAAACGGTCAAACGCGAGTTGGCGAGTTGGTTTCTTTTTAGTGGCCGCAAAATCACATTTTACTTTTCACGCCATCGCCAACCAACCCTGACCTGGGCGTGGAAAGGAAAGTGTCTTCAACACGCGAGGCCGCCGTTTCTCGTTCTTCGCCACAGCGTGAATCCCGGAGTGGGATGCTTAGTTATGTGGCGCGATGAGGGAAGATGCGAAGGCGAGGTTGCGATGTCATTGCAACTGGGGCAATCGTCACTTTAATGCTCTTATTGAGTGCACCGGGGAAGCCCATAAATTTAAAGTGCCCTTACCATAGTTTGTATGATGTTGCACGTAACCATTTAATCCATTTTATTCTCGCCGCTATCCTTTGATTTAACACTTGTTCGGTTCGATCACAACAGAGCTCACCGTAAATCACTCGCCGTGGCTTTAAAGGGTGCGTGTCCTTTAAATTGCTGTATTCCTTCCCTCCTTGCGTAACATACTAACTGCGCTTTTCGCATCAACATCAGATTAATCCAAACCTTCCCCCGCGGGGTTCGATAATTGATCGATTTTTATAGCCCTTCGACCTTCGACTTATTATGCGGGGCATTAATTTGCGATCGCGGCTCGCTCGGGTATTTAAATTCCGCAAAAGTTAATAACGATTCCGTTCCGATTCATGCTTCTGATTTATGATGGTGATTGGTTTGTGGGCGAACGAAAAAAGCATAAAACAAGAAAAAGCTTTTAAATCACGCAACATTGATGCATAAACATAAAATAAAATGTTGCCAATCCGGAGTAAGATACATAAATGAAATAAATATAATCAAACATTCACACCAACGTGTATGAAGGGTTTTCAACGCTGCTTAAAGCATAGAATAATGATCGGTTTGTGATTTCTGGTGGCATCGAATAGCTCTCGGGCGGACTGCAATTGGCTCGACCCCGGGGCCATCCTGACTCCTGCGTCATCCGTTTCGGTAATCATATTCATAATGGGGCGGGCCTGTGGCGAGTGCACGGTTACACATCGCCGGTCGTTATCGTAAACATTGGTGAAATCCAATAGCATTTTGATATTTATGCTGCTAGTGTGGTCGTCCGTGGCACGATTGAGGCATTATTGTCTGCTGGCTGGTCGGTACCGATTGTTTCGGTACTCCTTCTATGCCGTTCGCAATCGTTACCAACTAGCAGTAGTCAACCGGGTGGGGATTGGATTCTCTGCCGGAATGGGAAAATAAAATGTGGAAAATGTGTGGAAATCCGGAATCCGGTCGAACGCGGGGCACGCCGCCACACCGAAGACACACACCGTCGTCACCGCTTCCGGCTGAAGACGGTAAATAATGCAAACTGCCAAGCGGCAATTGCTTTGTAATATTCATAAACCAAACCGACCAACGATTGCTCCGGGGATGTGTGTGTCTTGCGGCCATACGGTGTTCTATTTAAAGCGAATGTTTATTCGACGATCGGTTCTCCGAAGCGGCGAGGTCTTTTACAGTCCAGGAAGGATGCAGTGCATGGGCGATGTTCGCCACAAAAGTGGGGTGGCCCAAAGTGCCCCAAAAAGTCACGCCAAAGTTTTAATTGTGATGCCAAACGGCATTCTGTCCCGTGCACCATGCATCCCGGTGCGGTCAATGAGACACACTGCCATAAGCCGGTGAAGTCAGTAAATTTCCCTCGAGTGCAGAAAACTTCTTCTCCAGAAACAGCACATTGCATTCGATTCTGAGAGCGCAATTGCAGCACGGGCAGGGGACACCGGCGGCCCCCTAATGGAATGAATTTGCATACCAAAGCGACTCCAAAGTACTCTTTTTTGAGATGAGCGTCCAACGAATCGAATCCAGCGTTTGGCGAAACGATGAAGTGGAGAGCCTCGAGTATTGTGCCACTGGCGGCACTTTGCGAACAAATAATCTCCTTAATGAACCTCTCTTCACCGGCGGAGTGTGGCTGCTGTTGAGGAGGCGCAAAATCGAGGCAAACAAGGTCAAGTTGTTATAATTGTCTTGCCGTGCCGGGAGTGTCCCACAAGTGTGCCGAGATGCTTCCGGTCGCATCTCTGGTGTGCGTTGCGATAATTCCCAAAAGTCTCGAATGGTGTTTGGTTCAATTTGCTGCAAACATTCTCACCTTTTGCGGTTGACTTTAATTAGATTTGGTCCCGTTTTGTGCCAGAAATGGGGTCCCCCCATTAAACTGCGAAACTTGGGTGTGTCTGACATATCCGTTAACTTCTTAACGAAATAGAAAAAAAATCTCCATCTTCTGAGCCGCCAAGCCATATTAAGGCTCAGCGGCAGGCCGCCGTTTATTAATTAAACCATGTGCGCAATAAAATGTAAATATTTCAATTAATTTAAATGGGCCATAAACTTTGCCCACCACACGACGTCGTCGGCGACTCCCCGGCAAGGGGTTACTTGCACAACATTGGGCGCTGTGCTTTGCCGGGACCGGGCGGGCCTTTCGTTTGAAACAACAACCTGCTCCGTGCCGTGTTTGAGAGGAGTCGTACTCGAAACCACGGTGCATCCCGCCGGCGAACGTCTTGGCGAAGGTCCTCTCGGTCTCGCCGAGCTGCTTGAGGCGTATTTGCTTGTGAGGCAATTTGCTCGCCTCGGAACCGTAACGGCACTTCACCGGCTTTCGGGACAGTGATGATTGGGGAGCGAAATCGGACTGCAAACCGGCGCAGCCCGGGCGATGATCGAAGTGATTAATTACCGTTTGCTGTATGCATTCTGGTTTCCCAGGCCGGGTGGCCGAGCACACCGACTCACCGGGCGGGCAGCAAGCAAAGCTCCTTTTTCTCCGTAGCACCCAGGCGCGGTGGCTTGAGAGCCTTAGAGCTTGATGGGTCTCTCGGTTGGAGCCCGAAGTGGCGCTTGCGAGAAACCCGAGGCCGGACCGGTGTGCTAGTGTTTATTTAAGTGTAAATGATGCCAATTAATTTCGATATGATTATCTGTTCCGCTGGGTCACTGATGATGCTGGTCGCGACCGGTTCGGCTCTTGGCGCTCCTACCTCGACGACCCATCTATAATGCAAATTGGTAAAGGTTGCTTCGGGTTGCAGTGGAAACTATGAAGTAAGGCTGTTTTCTGCGAGAGGTGCATATAATTTTGCATTTGATTTCAATTAGAGGAACAGTTATGCTGTTATTGACTATAGTTTCCTTTCAATTTAAAAACTTTTTAAAACTTTTAGCCTTGTTTTTGATATAACAAATCGAAAGCAAGTCTCAGTATACTTGGCCTTTGTTTATAGGCAGGCTTTTGAAATTAATCAATTCTTTTACTTTAAAGAATTCGAAAAGTATTTGACAAAAAACCTTCATGCGGATCGTTTGAAATATTTCGGCTAGAAGGGTAGGGTCTCAGCCGGTTTATGTTTGACATTCTTCTACCAGAGACCATCAATCTTCGAAAGGATCGATTTCGAGAACGTGGGAGAAAAACTTTACACTTTAGACAAGTGGAAGCAATCCTCAAGCCATGGCTTTAATTTTAGCCCGTCCATAAACACGAAAGGATGCTATAACCTTTCATGCCTTAACTTTCATCGATCTTCTATCGACTGGCGCTCTTGTGCGTAAAACGTTTCCCGAACGCTCCCAATACTGGTGGGCGATTTTGCTAAGTGGAAAGGTCGTAAAACTTCTCCCAAGATATCGAGAAGTTCGATTTTGGCATGTCCTAGATTGTTTCGGTCCAAATCCTTCAAGAAGCCCCGAACTGTTGTTAGAATGCCGAGCGACTTTTATGGTGCTTTTCGAAATCTTCGACATCGTTATTTGGTGAATCTGGAGCGCGATGGATTATCCGCCCGGCAATCCCAGTCCTCGGGTGCACTCAGAAAGGCTTTGAAGGCAATCAAAGGCCCAGCAACCGAGCATTAGCATACCGAGCGCCCGCGGGCGTTGTAACAAGAATTCTCCGGCAGCCAGTTTCCCGCCAAACTTTAATAATCCTCCCGCCTAGCGCCTAGAGTTACAACCAACGGGTTAATCGGGCGAGAGATCTGCCGCGACCTACACTCTCAAACGGTTTACACTGCTGACCTCAAAAGCAGCCTCGGAGCTCCCGGAAGATTTTTTGCCACCATTTAGCTGTGTCTTCTGCGATCGGTGCCAGCGGGTTAGCATATCTTGCGTGAGGCGGTGAAATCATAACGGGAGAACGTAAACATAAAGCAGCAGAAGAAGAAATAATCGACCTCTTGTTAGCCCGCTTTTCGCCGTTGCGTCTCCCATGGAGGTGAAATCCCTCCCTGTGTTGGCGAATTACAGTTTCCGATTCTGAGCCGGAAGCAACCGCCGGGTTCGGGCCACATCTACATCAATGATTCCTTGCGGATCATCGTGTGCCCTCAATTAGCCCGCCCTATCGGAGATTGGCAGTTCGCGCGGATTACACCGTACCTGCAGGCGGAACTCATTCGGCGACGTCAAACAGGAGGCGATAACTTAAGGGTGTTTCGTGAGAAGTAGCCAGATCGTTAGAGTGTATGACCCTGGCAGAGCCACTTCGCTTTATTATTTTTCGCTCCAAGGGTCGAGAACCGCGGCGACGCAGATTTGTGTTATTATCGACCAATCTTCTTCGCTGTCCGGTAGCTCGCGGAACAGTGCAGTCTTGCAATTATCGCGTACTCGGCGATGCACGATTTATGCACGGGCAAATGCTACTGCACTTTCTACTGCGGCTCGGCACGATTTGCGCTGCCGATAGCGTCTGACATAGCGCCTCGGAATCACACCTATCGCCCGCGAGGGACCAATCGGACAACATAATCTTTTATGACGAATGCAACACGTAATGAGAGGAAAGTTGGCTTGCAATTTGTATTGAATCTTAGTGAGAGAGTATTTTAAACAGAGATTATTCAGTCCCGGGATACTTTTACTTTACAAACATAACTCTAGATTGCAGAAAAAAGGGTCAGTTTTGGTCTCAATAACGTACTGCGTCGTAACTCCTAAAATGAATCGGGATAAGGATGGACTCTCTCGGTCGCTTGGTGTGAAAAGCTGTTAATAACCTCCCTGGTAGGTGTGAAAAGGCTTCTTTATCAGGGGCCACAATAAAGTTAGACAAGATTTACGGGGTCGCCGGGTCTCGATGATGCAGCCCTGGACGATGTAATTAAGAGACCGTAACACAGAGGGAGGACATCTCAAGAGTAGCACAGGCGGCCTTAACTGGAGTTTGCCAAGCACTCCATGCGTTAATTGAGTGCTGCTGCACTGCTACTTCTTCAGAATGCAATATCTGCAAACGTGCTGCATCTTTTTGCAACAAAGCATAACTTCACAGCTGCAGACCATAGTTTATACCTTTTTCTGTGGGTATTTAGATATCATTATCAAACGGATAGCGAACGGACCAGCCCGACCGATAAGTTTTCCAAACATTGCAAAACCAAGCGAATAAAATTAGATTATTCTGCTCAGCAAAACCGCAAATGCTGCAAAAAACCCGTCTAGGTCCCTAACGACCGCACCGCAGTTACATCAATAACTGGGAAACCACGCAGAAGCGTTTTGTTTGGAACGATAAAAAACAATCGATCGAGCGAATTGTGCCAAAACAAATCGCAACGACCGGCCGGTGTTGTGTTTTGGGGGATAAACATAATGCCATAAAACGGCATCATAAACCACCGTCGCGTGTTTGATTCGGGTTTTCGGGGGTGTGTGCTGCCCCGACACTGGGCCGCGACTGGCCACTCGAGAATAAACATGCCGTAAATAAATGGCGGGCTGAGCCATGCTTTTTCGCATCTCCCACAACAACAACGAGTATCAGATAAACAGTTGGTGCTAGTGCGCGCGCCCCAGTGGACGTTTGGAGCCTCTAATCAACGGTCAAAACCTGGCTCGGGTCCATAACACTAAACGCGCCAACATAAATTTTAATAATTTATGCTCCGCTCCGCGCAACATACGCGCGCTGCGCAGCATCATCGTTGCGTGGTCGCTATCAGTGTCGTGTTTGGGTGTTGGGCGTAGATCGATGTTTTACTGAATGAAAGTGCCACATCCATCCGAGCTAGATTCCTCATTTTGGTCCGTTTATCTCGGGGGAGGTTGCGAATTTATTCTTAAAATAGTACAACATTAACACTCCGGGTCGGGCGCGTGGTCCCTCCGCGGTAATAATTTATTATTTTAACCATTTGCGTCATTAGTGCTATCGTGCCCCCCTCATGGAGATTCGCTTGGATCGTGACTCGCGGCGCTCGTAAATAAAGTTAATTGAAGAGTTTTTCACTAACCTCCGATGCAGATCGTCGGCCGCTCGGTATCAGTGTTGCGAGTTCGCTAATTTCTGCTACCGGCGGTGGGACCCGCGGATCAAAGTGCTGGCCCCGCCAGAGCATGATGTTATGGTTGTTGCAGCATGATTTATGATCGTCCAGATCGTTATCGAACGCGCGGTGCCCGGAAGTCCGTAGCGAAAGCAGCCGTCAGCAGCTGCTGGGGGCAGTAAGTAGCGGTCCGAACAGAGAATGGAAGGGCGAGATAGATTCGAAAAAGGTGTCCAACGCTAGATTAACGAAATATGCATATTGTAGCATCGGATCAGAGTTTTCGCTGCGAGGCTACTGACCTTTCCTAATATTTGCGAATAGTTCCAGTTCCCAAGGTTGCTGTTGCAATTATTTGCTCTGTACATGGCAAAAATGTGTTACATCATGGCTGTTAAGTAATTGCAAGGATGTGACAAATTTCTTCGGGTTTCACTTCACTGTCATGTTTGTTCACCGGGAAGGATGTAACGGATGTCACTTCGCCGTACTTGCGGACCGGTTCTTCAAGCGTGAATCCTTTCACGCCGTCGCTCATGATCCTGGGTGGGGCTATGTAGCTGCCCACCCAGAACTAGTATTACGCTGCACACGCTGTGGTGTCGAAAGCAGCCCTCTTCTCGCCCGACAAACTTACGCTCCTACAAATTATCTTTCGCTGGTGATAATGTCGGTACCTAAGCCTTTTTTCTTCCCTTTTTCGTCGAAGGACTTCCAGTCAAGGGGGGACCTAGCGTGTCATTGCGAGCCAGAGCGGCACATGAGCGCTCGCTTCAGTCGGGTAGAGCCGTCCGTCAGCTTGCCACTGAAATTAGCAGCCCTGGCGATATGTTGATAGCAGACAGTTTCCTGCCCAGCCCAGGAGATGCCTCGCTCTAGTTTGACCAACATCAGCGGCGTCGTCCTCGCGCTGGGTGGATGGTTGAAAAGTGCATATTAAGCGACTGATTTATTGCTTCGTTCTGTGCTCAAATATCCCAAACACTTTGCCAGTCACTGGCCAGTGGCTACGGAAGGACCCAAATGTTTGGTCTTGTGTCTAGGCGTTGAACCGGAGTTTCGTAATTAAAAAATGAATTTCTTTTTTGTAGTGGTCGAGATATTAAACGCTGTCGCTCTTGGGATGCCAGATCCGGGGATAGGAATGTCCAACCAACGACTGGTCGCAGCTTGTTGCGCGTCCAGTGCAATCGTTCCGACCGTCTGTGGAACGGTTGATGCTGGCATGCGACCAACACTGGCCGTTGTTGTCTTGCTCTACAGGATGCTCAGAGGACAATTCATCCTCTGCAGTTGTGCCATGAAAGCGCGTTTTTATTACTGGTCGAGCTGCATCGATTGCTGGTTGTATCATGCCCTTGACTAAGCCCAATAAGAGACCAACATACGTAATCGTAAGCTAGAAACTGATCTCGGCAGTCAGCATTATTTGCGTTGATCTTCCCTCTTTTTCGCTGCTCCCGCCGACGGCACGAGACTGGAAGTAATAATAATAAATATTAATAAAACAGAGGCGACCAAGGACGAAGGAGCGCGTGTTGCTGGTGGAACGTTGTCGTGTTCAGCGAGTAGTGAAGACATCGATAGTGGAAGCCTGTACACTCTGATATCGATACACCCCACAAAGGACTCTCTCGGTGTGTCACCAATCCCGAGCGCCTGGGCCAAGATTTTTTGTTGTTTAAGGGCCAACTTCGGGGGCCCGCCTGGTGTTGCGGTTGCCACCCGTCCCGCCTCAACGACCCCAAAATTATGTCGCTCCACTTCGTCGTCCTGTTCGATTCTCAGTACACAACCGACGCCCAGCTTGGGAGCCATTTGTATTAATTTATGAACAACGCTCGCCGTCGACTCTAGGCGTTCGGCCCTGTCAGTGTCGGCCGTGGGTTCGTGAAGGCGGCCTGGATTTACGGCCAGCAGCTCGCCCGGAGGAACGGTTCCCGATGGCCGATGGGAGTCCTTCCTCTTGCTTTTGCTAGAAGTCAGAGTAATGCGGGCGCTCGCCTGAAAGTTAATGTTGTTTTAAAGTGATTGAACAGCAACAAGCGTAGTCGGACACGGCGGACCCTTTGGTTCATCTATTCCAACGGTTTCAATCACATTACGAAATTAGTGTCCAACTAGAGCTTAAACTTGTAGAAACGGACACTAAAACGTGTTGTAACCATCCTCCCTTCCCAATGTTTATCCAGCAATGGGTTGTGCAGGGAATGTTTTTCCTTATTATTTACATGCTATTAGGTTCATTTAGTTTCTTTTGCGTTTAACAGCGGGGTACATGTTAGATGCTGTTTGTTTTTCATCATTCTATTGAATGAAAACATACCTTTTAACCATTTTAACAAACGGATAAAGGTTACAGTTGCTTGGGTATACTCGTCACTGCACAAAGACTAAAGTTCCACTTGCACACCTGGATACATCTGGGAATTCTTTTAGTTCCGGTCTGTGGAACCACGGCCAGCCATATCGTTAGTTATGCACGAACGGATCCCAAAACCAAAGCCATCCCAGATTAAGTCCCGTGGACCGAAAGCTGCTATGAGTTATGGCTCCTGGTAACGCTTGCATTTGACCACCATTTCACGGTTGTTGCCTCGGTTATTTCCCTCGTGAGGGACAAATCGGAATCAGAACTGTGGGCTCAACCCGCCGTCGCTTGGGAGAAAGCCAAGCTCATTTTAAAACGTTCGCTAAAAGATGTACCAAGAGCTCTGAGAAGCCTTGAATCTTTTGGGATCTTTTTTATAAACGTTTTCGAACAAAAATTCTGTAACTGAACTTAGGTTGGGGTCCTGTTTTGTGTGAGAAACTTCTCCGGCATACGTCGAGAAGACACAGTTGCAAACGATGGAGAACCACACAATCAACACTGTAATTTACAGCTGGTCAGCAGTAAATCATCAACAATGTAAACACTCACGGCGAAAATGACTCGGCCCCTTCGCAGACCGGTGGGTGTAGCAATTCAGCATGGATGATGGAAACCGTCCATTGACCCGCTCATAAACCGTACCGGGGAACTCCCAATGCGCGAAGAGTGCGTTCCTCGCACATCATGTTGATCTTCGTGGAGATCAACACTCTACGCGCGCGGGGCCCTTTGTGGTGTCCAAACGCGAACGTCCCGAACGGACGAAGCTGCCCCACAATTGCAAACATCATCACACGGCCCAGGGTCTGCTGAACGTTGGCTCTGTGCCTGTTCCTGGCAGAGGCATGGCAGTTTTAGCACCTAACTGTGAGGAGCAAAATGAAACGTTGCCGGGAATCTAATTTTTCAAGGTTTACTTAGCGCTCCGTGGTACTTCTTCCGTCTGCCGGTGGAGTTCGTTTCGCTGTTGCTTTGCGTTTCCTTAATGGCACATCACATTTCGCATGCCATAACAGGCGAGTCATGTGCGAAAATTCTGAGCAACGATCGTAAGAATGCCGGAATGACCAAAGTGCAAGTTCATGTTGTGCTGCTTCTAGTCAAGCTGGCGGAGTTGAAACTCTTTCGTAACCTTGAGGCTTAATTTGGGTAACAAAATATGTATTCAAATTGAAGTCAATATAAGTTGAGCGGTAAACTTAAAGCAACTTGACTGAGATGGGAGTTGCAGCGCCCTCGAGTAAGGCTAGAAATTCGAATGTCGAAAGTAATTAAAGTGCGGCTGCTGTCGCTGCCCTGCGCCGAAAGCCTCACTTTGATCTGAATCTCATTGGGCTCATGTTTCGATCCATAATCGATAAACATGCTGTGCCCGACATAAATGGGCTTGTGTTGACAGAGATCTGTTGGTGCTCTTTTCCATCTTCCGCGAGCCTTGAGCTTAACCGTTTTGCTGCGACAAGCCCTTGTTAACGAACTCTTTGTAGATCCCAGATCGTGGATAGGGCCGAGGACTTGAAAGTAACACGGCCCGCCACCGAGAGAGGCCGCCACTAATTGACTTTTCGTTCGCAACATGGCGTAAGTGACAGTCGGTGATGGTTTTGCCGATTACTACAAAGCATTCGCCGGCCACAAGGGCTGGCCGGGGAGTGCTACAACCTGCTGCGATCGTGAGCTGCACGTCAACGCGCTGGGCCTGGGCCAAGCCGGTAGCTTGATTTAGCCCCTGGCCACATGTTAAACATCATTCAGTGTTTCATTCAAATAAAACAGCAAAGCAAACGTCTGTCAGTGAGTTTTAAAATCCGCAATCGGACGAGCGACGTCACCTGGGGAGGAATGCCACCCAATCGATCAACAAACTTAGAGGAATGAAAATACTTTCGTAAGCAGCGATGGGTTTCGTGGGTTCGTCGCTTGTCTCTGAAGGTTTCTTGTTTGCTCGCTAAATCTCGCGACTTATTTAGGTAATCAATTATGGATAACTGGCATAATTTAGGAAAACCAAAAACAATATTGTTTCCTTGTTTGTTCTTCATTCCTTCTTCGTTTGTTGTTATTTTGAAAATTAAATATTAACGGTCGTCTCTTTAAATCGCTTTTTGGTATTGTTTCCGAACCGCGTATAAGCGTTTTATCGCACGGTGTTATGCTCGACGCTTTTACGACCAACCGAAGGGGGCCGAAGACAAACACGAAACAACTAAAAAGCCATCATCTAGAGGCATCTGTTTTTCGCGCCAATTCCCCATGCCGCATTTCCGGCCGACGCAATCACGTGAGGCGCATGTTTCTTGTGTTTCTAGCTCACAATGTTTTGCACACCGCACACACTTTGCTGATTGAGAAAGTAAACGCGTCGCCGGAGCGTTTTTCCCGTCCCGTGCCGATACAATTCGCATCCAATTGCTAATGGGTCTAGGCCGGGCCCAAGAGTTCCCTCGTCGTATTTCCCTTTTACTCTTTGGTGGGCGGCGGCCACGCTGATAGTTGGCAGGACCGAATGAAAAACCGTTGGCCGTTCGTGTCTATCATGCCGGCCGGCAGCTGTTGTTATGCGCGCGGAGACCAACATCACGTTAATCACCTGCAGCCGATGGAGGTTGCCGCACGCGCAATGTGTATTGGAACCGCCAAACAAATAAATACTTCAGGATCTTAGCTGCTCTTTTTCCCAGCAACTGCTTCGGGCAGCTTTAAGCTCCCTTCCAAGGCACCCGCCGAGGACTTTGGTGGTGTTTGTGGCCAACGAAAAAGCGTGTTGCTAAGAATGTGGGCCGAGGAAAAGCTAAACGTCCTGACGTCCGGGGGTCCCCCCTGCATAGCCAACGGGGAGTCCGAAAAGGAAAATTAATTAAGATAATGAGAGTCCGAATCTCCTCGGCCTTGGAATTGCTTGGAATTTGTTGGCGGCCCAGAAACTTCGCCTTCAAAAAAGTGCTTTCCGTTGGTCACGGCGCTGAATAATCTGCGCCTCCGAAATGGCGTTCCGGTGCCATTTTGGCGTTCACAATATTCAACGGAAAAGAAGCGCAATTTTAGCTAAGTTATCTAGAATCTTGCTGGGTGTCTGGTGGTGGCAACCATCCAGACAAACCGGGGACCAACTCTCTCTCTGGAGGCCATGATTTGTGTGTCTCGTTAGAAACCGATGGTTAATTAAATTGAAAGCTGCATGCCATTTATCACGATGCGAGCCACCTTCGGACTTCCCCATATTGTCCATCTACAAGACGGACAACCAGCCAGCCCCCGGACGCGACATATACGGTGTCCTAGGAGAAGTCCAGGTTCGGCGGTTCATTATGCATTCTTTCTGGCGGGGTGGTTGTAAAAGATTTATTTCTGATCGGATTTCTAACCCCTCGGGAGACGCCTCCAAATGAAATTACACATTTCGCTGTGTTTCCAACTTTCCGCCCTGGTGGGGGCTATGATTTTCTCCGATGGCCATGGCCGTGTTTTTCCCCCCAGCACGACGACACACCGTTAGCAGCTGTTCGTTCGCTGCAAGCGTAGCTCTCCTGGAGGCAGTAGAGTAAACAAGATTATAGAGCGAGCGCGTAAGATGAGAACGCCTAGGACACCGAGGCGCAACTGCACCACTCGGCCTCAGCCCTCGGCCGGGGCTACATCGGGCCGGGCAAATAATCCTTCAATTAAATTTAATTCCGTGAACTAACAACGGTGGCGGGCGCTCCAGCTGCTGGCCACGCTTAACCAGTGACACGACACGGCCCCGAAGAGGACACACTTTTCTTCGCCTTCGGTCTCGGTCCCTTCGCCTTTCGAGCGTCATTTGAATATGTCTCGTTAGGTCGTAGGAGTTGTGGCGGAGGTCCTGAGAGAGTCCGTTCCGGACAATACATTTAATATGCTTGCTGCTGGTGCTGCTTTGCATCAAAATGCGATTTATGCGTTCGTTATCGACCGTTATGAGGCTGACCGTGTATGTGACGAATTTATGTGTACCCTCACAGCCGATGCTGTGTTTATTTTCAATTATTTCCTTCGAAGCATAAAATATGAGCGCTCCTTGCTCGAAATGGTACTCGCATCTGGGGTTCAGTTACACGAGACGGGGAGAGTTGATATTAAAAGTAAACTGGAGACACTCTCGGAGCGGCCACTTTGACATTTTTATTGAACGTTCAAACAGTTTCACTGTTTCACCGAATGGTTGCCAAAACTTTGCACTGCAACAACACAGAGCCGCTCCAGCGTTCGATTGACGATTTTTTGTTTAACTTTTCTCCGCTTCCAGCCCGGAGACATGGGGCGCGCGCGCGCACAGAGCAAACACTGTTAACAAGATGGCTAAACAAATTGTTTCCTTTCACCGCTGGCTTGCTGGCTTGCTCCCGGAGGGGTTGATTGCACCGTTCTTTGGGCCCGTTCGTGCGATGCACGCCCTGGACGGGACCGCAAGCCCGGCCATGCTGCTGATGCTGCTGTAGGCCACGAGTTATGTTTGTACACGGCGGTGGTGTCTGTCGGTGCCGTGCGGGGCTTTGTAGCAGTTTCCCCCAAAAACGGGGGCCGGGTTGAGACAATATTATTCTCACTCCGGAGCAACCGCAAACAGCAGCGGGGCCCCGGTTGACGCCTAACACGAGGGCATTAAGCGATTAACATTGGTCGTGTGTGCGAGACCAGAGGATGGAGCGCTACGTTACCTGGGGCCGAATCCTGTGCCTCTCCGTCCCGCCCTCCCCAAAAATGATGTGCGAATCAGTAATCGGGACGGGCCTGTGGTCTAGACGAGGGGTTTAGCTTTCTGCCCCGGCTCGCCTGTCAGTTGCAAACTTCTGCCACGCTCCCTCAGGGCGCTGCTGCACCGTTGGCTGGTGAGTGGTTGGCCCCATGCCACCCGGAAAATGTCAAGTGTTTGCGGAAGATATTTATCAAAACTGGTGGCGCTTTTCTTTCGCCCTCCGCCCTGGCCCTTCGGAACTCTCCCTGGGAGCCCTTGGGGCCCTTGGGCGGTGGAGCTCAAAACTTCGACGTACCCCCGACGCCCTGCATCAATCGAGACGCACACACGACGGTGTCCTGACGTGTGGTTCCTGTTCTAACGTTAGGCAGGTCACGCCGTGGACCCGATTCGAGATTTTCTAACCTCAGTAGGGGGAGTGTGTACCGCCCCGGGGAGGTGTGTAGAAGCTCCGGAGCAAAAGAAAACCTTGAAAACGCAAGCCAAACACACACCGGCGTGGTGGTGTGGCTTTGGTCACGGGTCTGAGGTTGGAACCTTTCGGTGTGGACCTTCGCCTGCGTTCGTTTGCGTTCTGTGGCTGGGGCTCTTAAATTGAAGTCAACATCATTTTGTTCGCCTCGGACGTGTAAGAAACCGTCGCCTCTGCCGCCAGCGATGGGAGCTTCCTGCACGTCGGGATTATGGCCCCTCGAGCCCCGTTCTGCTCAAGATCCACGGTTCAGCTCCGCCAGTAACCTGGCACCCAGGTGTGGGGTTCTTGGTCGAATGTCGCTGGAGGGTTCCGCGAACCACGGAGACCCACACCGGATCAATGCTGCTCGTGGTGAATTAAGCGAGAAATGAGAAGGCTAATGGATTCATTTCGGCTTAAATTAGCCACGGCGAAAGCTGGGACACCGTGGGGCCACAATAATTCTGAGATTGTTGGACTAACGAGATCTGAGACAAACACAACTGGGAAAAAGTTCCAAATTTCGTTGACTTTCGTTGACCATGTTGCCGCGGTCAAAACGTACGGCTCCAATCGATTTGTAAGCACAGTGATGACCGTCGGACACATTCCTTACGGAAAGTAGCAAAGACAAAGGCCACCTCTAGAAGTCCACAAACAAACGTCGGCCAAAGTTGGACAAATTGAAGCATTACCACGGATCCCAGGAAGATCCGTGACTCCAGCTGAAAAAAAAGGCCCAACAGAATCCGTAGTGCTGTAAGCTACACCGCCACCGGATCCAACAGGAAGCTGCAAAATTGTTTAGTCATTGCGCAATTACTCCTCAGGAATGCCTCACACGACGTGGCCGCGGGTGTGCTGCCAGGAAACGCTCCGTCATCAGTGCGTTTTTGTGTAGATACGAATTGCTTCGAATATGTACATATGTTGGGTAATTTAGTCGTGTCGGTGGCTCTCCGGAACACATTAGGTGCTGCAGTATCGTCAGAAGGTAGACCAATTGAAACTTTTTTGGGATGCTGATTTCACTGTTCTGCCTCGCCTGGACTCACGAGCATTGAGACTTCTTCTTGATTTCTTTCTACCCCAGGTCTAGTCCACTTTTTTCTTTCAAAAACTTTATGATTCGAGTCACTTAACTAACTTTTACTTTCTTCTCGTTCACAGGTAAGCAAACGACCATGTTGAAAGGAGCCTTGCTTTATTTACAGTAAGTGCTTGTCCTTATCCTTATCATTATCCTAAACCTACGGCACTTATGGTTGCATCATCGGTTGCCTTCTCGGTTGATCTCCAGAAAAGCTCTTTTATGACGCCTTAAGCCTCGGCTTTCGGTAAGAGCTATGCATTCTTAAACTTTTCTTTGTCATTACGAACGGGTTTCACATCCGTGCATCGTAATCCCGGCCAAGGAACATGTTGCCTTTATTTTATTTCTTCATTAATATTCATTGTCTTTGAACCTACACAGGATTGGCAGCGTGTTGTGGCAATGGTTTTTATTATTCCAACAGTGTCTCGGGCTCTCGAGTACATGTGCCTTGGGGCTGTTGGCAATCGGCCACGCCTGCAAAGCCCTCTTTTGACCGGTTTTAGAACGTGGCGCGGCATTCGTGGTGAGATTTTTAATTTTAATTTCCATCGAAGCCATTGCAAATTAATAAGAGTAGAGTACAAATTGAATGGAATGAAATTCTTCGTGAAATGCAGGCGAATATATTCATGGCATTTCGTGAAACGCTCATTTTCTTCTTCCTTTCTTCACAACTGCTCCGCAAGTGGCCATCAACACTTGCGCGCGCCACATTGCTCCTCGGGGCAAGTTATGAGCCAAAATATGCACGTGGCACGGCAGACGGCATTTGCCCGGGTAACAAGCCCTACGGCGGAAGGCTATGTAAACGTGCCAAGCGAACGACGCTGGCCATGCTCAACGCGTCCCCGGCGTAAGCTCTTCAATAGCCCAGCATAAAGCATAAAAAACACACGGAAAACAATAAGCTCAACCATAAAGGGGGAATTGAAAGCAAATGAGGAAAAAGAAGGGCAAAAGAATGCACACGGCTGAAAACAGAATACAAGGAAACCAGACCAGAAATTTCCGGTGTCCGCGTGTGTTGGTCTGTTCGGAACAGCGGGCATCGAAAATGAGCTCCCCAACAGAGTTCTCCGGCCCGTGCGATGAGGGGATGGAAAAGAAGGGGTTGCATATGAAATGCAGCGCCACGAGAGCGCCGACTGCAGACGAACACAATACGGAGCGCAAAATGGACTCTCCACATCGAAACGAGTTTGCTTCCTCGACGCATTTTGAAGTGTTTGAATGGACAATTGAGACGCAGAAATGAGCAGAAGGAGCACACGTTAATATATGCTTTCGTTATGGGGTTTACGTGCTCCAAATTGGCATTTTGCAAACCTCCCCTAATGTTGGTAGCGTGTTCATTGGGTTGGCCCCAAATTTCCAGCAGCATGGCTTCTTTGTAAACGGGGATGACTGAATCCTGCAGTTGAGGAGCTGGATTACTGGAACATCACGCTGTTTCAGTGGATAGCGAATTTCCAAACCGGAATTCTAGAAGTTTCTTATTCCAGGAGAATATGATCCGCTGAAAAGGAAGTTACATTTGTCATCACCACAAACGGACCATTCGATAATTAATTACAATAGAGAACCGGTACCTGGAAAAGCAATGAGAGCAGACCTTTCAAATAGGATGCTGTGTATTTATTAGCTCTTGTTGAGGTCTAGGAGCGAATCCCACTGCAGGTATGCCCAAGGAGCTCGTCCCTGTTGCCTCCAGAGTCTAGGTTTCCGCTGAACGCCAGGATGTACGGTGTACAGCTTTCCTGACCCGTCGAAGTGTTTAACCTATTTTTAGAGAATATTTCATGCTCGACTAAATTTTTAATTGGAACTCGCCACGCACAGAGGCAAGGTGTGTTAGGCGATAATCGTCCGGTAAACCGGTGTTTTAATTTGCTTCCCAGAGAGCAGCTTGGCTTGCCAGGTCTGGAGGCACCCCGTCGAGAAATTGGGTCTATTCTGTTTGGGGGCTGCCAAAAGCGACAGACACGCGATCATCCGATCTTCGTTTGCTTTGCGTTCCTCGTGCTTCCTGGGACCCGCGACCATTTACATGGTGCTTTGGCCTCCCGTTCTGTAGTCTCTTTTCGTAGCCGCCAAAGCGAGGTTCCATTAGGGTTTTGGGTTATGCGTTATTATTTTTAGCTCCTCTTCGCTCCCTTCTGTTTCTCCGGGTCCGGCAGTCCGTGAAGATGCGACGCGCCCAGTGGTGATTGGTTCGGATCCGATCGAAGGAGTTTCATTTTCAATTTTCCTGCCAACAGAAAAGAACCTGTCTGCGAGGCGAACGAGAACTAGCCTTCAAAGGCCCGTTACCAACGAAATAAGCTACAATAATTTATTGTTTCATTTTCGTTTAATGCCTCGCATGCCCGCCGTTCGGTGATGAGACCAGGGACCCCATTTCCGTGTTAGAATCGTTGGACGCATCGTTTCTTCGTTCCAATTTCCAAACGACAACCCCATTCGGCGGGCGGCAGAGTTGCTAATGCAGCGGGGCCGAACCCCGAATAACGAAGTGGAAAGTGAAATGACCGACAAGAAGGAAAAAAAGTCCACTCCTTTTTAGCCCGCTGAACGATGGCCGAGAAGCGGGCCTAAAAGTCCATCCGAAGAAGAAAATATTGTTAACGATCGGCCGGCCGGTTGGCCGGTTTTTTCGTTTATTATTGCACTATTAAACCGGTGATGGCGACGGCGCTGAGAAAAGATGATCCTGCTGCTGGTGGTGGTGGCAGAAGAGGATCAACGTTTCGATGCTGACTTGCGCGCTGTGCCTCGTTTTGGGCGGATCGTTTGGGACACGGATCCGTATAGAGTCTTGTCTCAGAACGAACGGTCATCGTTTGCTGTTGAAAATTGATGACATAAACTTGAATTGAAGCCAACAAAAAGTACTTTTTGAAGGAAGTCGTCGGAAGAGATAGAACCAACTCCTCCGAAATGACGAACGATGATGTGTCAGAAAGTGAAGTTACTATTAATCATGAGCGCGAGGAGGTTCTTCAAACGTTCTGAAGCGCTGTCGTTGGTCATTTGAAATGCTTTTTGCTCCCCGCGGTGATTGTGTGAGAAATCGGGCGTACAGCTGCTCGTCATCTCTCGGCCATCGGTCGTCATCGAAAGTCTCGAAGGTAAACCAGTGAAACCGACCAAAAAAGGTACGCAAAAATATGAGCAAATTTGCGGATGCCAACGATGCTGCCCAGCTTAACGTCTTGTTTATAGCATTTGAAATTTCGCTCTTTTCGTTTTGCCAAATAGCGCATCATTACCTCGGCGAGTTATATGAAATCATTAGCTGCAGTTGATGAGATCGGGTGGCCGATCGCGCGGTGCCATCTTCGTCGTGTGGGGATCATCCATTTCGGGTGGAGACCGAAAAGATACCACTCATTGTGTTTAATTAAGAGCTCATTGTGGTTTTCGTTCTGCTTCTGCTTGCTGTTTACTTTTTGAAGTGCCTTTAAGACACTCGGGAGGAGAGCATAGCCTTAACGGATGATGTTGCTGTGGAAGACATCGCTCTGATGAATGGCATTTTTTTTGTGGCCAAGTGGCTATCATATCCGACGGTTGGCGTTAATCATCACGTGCTCAAATGGCTGGCACGGCAGGCAGCGACGGCAGATCGAAAGCAAGTCTCGATAATTAGCGCTTATTTGGGCTTCGTTCTGGCAAATAATGATGGCAACACCAGTAGGGATCGGTGTGGAATGCGAGCTTTTTGGGGTGTGTCATCCATCGAAGCGCTTCCTCGAAGATGCGCCAACATTTCGACTCGGTTGTCGATGATAACAATCACGAAGAGCAGCTAGCAGGGTGCATGAACCATTTGTTTAAAGCCATATAATTGGACTCACGCCGTTAAGGCCCCGAATGGGATCCTCTTTAAGAGCATCTGCCCTGCATTAAAAACCCCAAGAGACGCAAAGTGACGAACCCGCAATCATGTGGTAGCGACTGACCGTTGACCGTGAGCCGTTTAACATCTGACCCATAAACTGCACAGTTTACGATCTTTTGCCATTTTATTAAACTCTTTCCTTGGATGAAGATCTCACCAAACCGCCCATAGCTTTTTTTTATATTTTAATTAAAATTCCTGGAATGTTTATGCTCTTCCCGAGTCGATGGTTAAACTCCTGGCCCGCGGGCTCTCCAGGACCCGAATGGCCGGTGGATTATTCTTATGCAAATTTTCTTTTCAATCAACCGCGCGGCTGATTAAAAACATAAAATCCAACCCAGCCCAGGTTGGTACTCTTTGGGGTACCATCGCAACTACCGGTGCGCTTTTACGAGAACATTAATTGCGTGCGAGGATGCGCCACACCGGGACCCCCGGTGATTTGCCGTTTTGCAACGGAAGAAGGTGTCTGCACACGTGTGTGTTGTTGGTTACGGTGAGAAACTGGTTCTTTTTTATGCGAACGTTGGACCACCTACGGCTCGGATGGCTGCGGTCGTGGCAGGACCTCTCTCGCCCACCCAGCAGCAGCCTAGGCCGTAGATCACGTTTGCGCCGGACTGCAATCATCATTGTAGCAAAGCTATGCTTTGTGCGGTGCCTCTCCGCGCACCGCAAGCGGGCTAATGTTGCACAAAATAAAACCGTTAAATTGATTAATTCGATGACGATTCGCGGTAACGAGCGATGATGTATGGTCCACGAACCTGTGGTCCTGGTTTGAGGTTAAAAGCGAACCCTGTTGATTGTGTGCCTTTGAGTCTGTTGCATTTGAAATTCCGTTTTTGAATTAAATTCATTTCGAGCTAATCGCTTGGACGGCTTACCTCAAAAAGTAGTATGATGTTGTTAGCCAATTGAACTATGTTTTCCGCCCAGTTCCGCAAGTTCATTTGACCTGATTGTCAGCCGAGTGTGTCGTCTAGTATCGAGTGGAATGAAAGTAATTAAACCAGTTGGAGCATATGCAAAAGTTTGTCGGTGTCAAATGGACCAATTTAACAACACCGAGAGCCATACCGGGATGGTGTTCGATCAATTTCAGGATGGTGCAGTTTTATGTCGTTCCGTTATGGGTTTTCTGCAAACAACTTCGCGTCATGTCCTACCATCGGCATTGCGTACTGTCACTGTCGTTTATTCTTTTTATTTTTCTGCGCTTTTTTACGCTCGCTGATGATGCGGGTTAACGATTATTTCGTTTTACTTTTTTATTTTAGTACATTTGGTTGCTGGCCTCCATTGCTCTTTGGCTGTCAATAAAACCTCGCGGGTAGCCCCCATGTTTGGCGCAGTTGTTGCTGCTTATGACAAACATAATGCTCAGAAATGGTGATGAAAATCGCTTTTTATTTTGCTTATCTGGTGGACATGACGTGAATGAGGATTTTTGAGCTTTTTATTGGTGCACTGCTTATCCTATCGCGGCCCACATCGCGACCGAAATGTGCAAACATAAATATGAGCTGCGATCGTTGAACCGTGAAATCCGCGCCCACCTAAAGAGAAATATGTGAAACGGTCCAAAGGCTTCACTGGATGATCCGGAGTGTCCTCCGTTTTTTTTTGGGAGGTGGCATATGAAGTCATTCTCACACGGTACGGCCTTTGCCTTTCGGGAGATATGATAAAAAAGTCTGATAGTAAATTAAATTTTATCACTTGTTCAATATTTTTTCCAACCACTCCGCAAGGGAAGCGACCGGCACACAATAACCTTTTCCCGTTCGGAAGAAGTTTCTTTCGCGAACGTCACTTCAAAAGCAATATTCTGCAAGATTTGTGGGTTTGGTTGACGGAGCCGCCGCTTTGGGGGCCAAAGGCGTGCCGTGAACCAGTTCGGAAGAGACACAGAAGAGCGTACCGCCTTCACCTTTTGTGCGCTCCTCGTAAGGATTGAATTGGCAACAGATGCCGGCGCTTCTCGGGCAGGAATGCCATCGCCATCGCCGTGCCATGTGGTGTTAACGTGTGCGAAAGGAGACGACCGACGTGGAGGGCGGTCTCGAGATGTATCGGCTTCGACGCTTTCCTTCGAGCACACTCACTAAGCTGTCATCGTCGTCCCGGCTGCTTCAAGTTGATTGTTTCGCACTTCTGGTGCCGGGCCCCGTACGCGGTAATGTATGTTTCCGACACTCGCGCCCGAAACGGATGTTTATGATGGATGATTGTTGATCTTCCGGCAACTTTTGATTCTCTTTTACTTTGTATGATTGTTTCTTTACGATGTTGATGATTTTAATATTTTTATTTTTAAATTTCCCACACAAAACTGGGCCTTTTCGAATGTCTCTTTTGCCTGTAAATATTTCAGAACTTTATCCTGGTGATGACTGAATTTGTCACTCACTGTTTGCAACCCTTGCTCGGAGCTTCTCGGCTTTGGCGCCCAACGAGTAACGGCCACCCTCTCCCTGTTTTACGAGGTGATTTCCCTAGACGATGGAAAATTGTCGCACAATTCCACATTCCATTTAAGATCAATAAAAAGCGAATGTAAATCGTTTGGGCAGACGGGAGGAAAATTTATGCTACTTTACGACGACGGTGTCGCACCTGATCCAAATGGTTCCATACCGTCATCCTCGTCGTCGTTCGTCGTCTGCCTTTTGAGTTACAACTTTTCACATCGAACTGTTAACCAAACGACATTATTACGTTTAGAGAGAGAGAGCACAACCGCTGGTAACCCGTTCAAGCGTTTGGTGAACGAACGGATTCGGGAGTGGAATTATGCACCAAATGAAGTTGAGAATTAATTTATTGCTTAGGGCCGTGCCCTGTGAAGGCTTCTCGTCTCGTGAGTCAAACTTTGTTCCTCGTCGCGCACAGGGGTTTATGTTTCATCTCTTTGTTAGCCATGTTAGGTTACATTTGTCGGGCCAAAAGTGTGGACCCCTAATGGTGTGCGCGCCAAAAATGCTTCCATCAATTTGCTTCGCTCGACTTACCGACACGCCGTCCTCCGATGGGAGTCCTCCGATAATCCTCCGGAGCTCATTTGGCGTGGCAAAGTGGGCCGATCACATCTTAGCTGGTTTTCTTCGGGTTCTCTTCGTCCACTAATCCCTCCCGCAGGGCTCTGGGCTCGGTGGGCAGTTGGCGGGCAGACCGCTGGAACGAAAGGCTGACCTCACCGTCCTGCTGTTCGTGTTTTATTATCGGCCAGTATCAGCAGGCTCAGGCCGCCGCTCGGTTCATCAAAGTTTCGTCCGGATGCTCGTTCTCTCGTTCCGCGTTAGGAGTTCGTGGCGCGCGGGCTGTCAGTCGTGAAGAAATTATAATATGTTTCAGTTTTGCCGGCCAATTTTCGGTAAGGCGGATGAAGTGAGCTGTAGGAAATGTGCTCCAGTGCTCGATTCATTATGATACTGAAACGACCAACTTATTATATTTGGTGAGTAACGCTCTTTCGGAAAGGTCTTTCTTTGATTTCTTGCTAATCTTGTCATATTTTTTTATAGCTCAGTTTGAGTATTAATCGCCTGTTGACTTTCCGCCTGTCTATTTGCGCGCCTTATGTGTCCGATTAAAAGATACCCTTTTCGATGACTATTAAAAAGCATGTTAACCGTTATAATTTATAGTTCTTCTTTCCATGCTCATGTTGATCGTGAATTTCTGTGTAGCACGAGCAAATTAACATGCAGTAGAACACCACACTGATCAATTGCCCCAGACGCTGGTTCTGATAGAAGACACAAAATTTCCCCCTTCGAAGGCCCAACAGCCGGGCCGCGGGACCGGGCATCTTTGGGCATTTTCGAAGCGCAACGGTTGTTGCGGGTCGTGTTCGCTTGGCAAAGCTACACCATGTTCATGTGTGATGTATCGAAGGGTGTCTTAAGGCTACTCCAAGTCCCCCCTCTTGTCGAAGAAATGCCAGTCCGTGGGCCCTATCAGGGCCGCTGTGCAGGGAATCGTTTCCTTGGAGCTCAGCGATGGCCCCCGAGACACCTGACAGTCGCGCGCGCGTATCAGAAGTGTCTTCTTGCGTGTGCCGAAGACGATGGTTGATTGCGCATAGCGTGCCGCACGACGCGGCGGCTGGTCCTGGTCCTGGAGTTTTCTATGCCCCGAGTTGGACACCGTTTGGACACGATTAGCAGCTTACCTGAGAAGCACGGCACGTCGTAAGCAGCTCGGCGACGGCACACAAAATTTATTACCTTTCTGTGCCCCCCCCAACACAGGCCAACGGCACCGTGAATGGGGTCCGTCTCGTCGGTGTGCAGATAGGGACATTCCTTCGGCCATACATCTAATTGAAGCTAATGCAGTTACATTTGGAGAGTAATGTTGCCCACCCAACCGTGTGCTCCAGGCTTCCGTTATCAACTGTCCCGATGATGTTTTACCGCGTCGGACGATTCCGGTTTGCTGCTGCTGCTGCTGCTGGTGACATCTTTTTAATTCTGTTCCGTGCCGTTACAGCCCGGACTGTGTTCCAGCAGCTGCCTGCGGGAACCGTGTACTGCCTTTACAGAGACACTTTTGACCGTGATTCTGTGTAGCTTCTCTTGCATTAGCATCGGTGATGGTGCACATTTTACATCCATAAATTACGGCGATGTCAACATAGTCCCGGACAGAAAACATCTCTCTCTCTCACGTACGGCAATAGCTCAGTGCCACACATTCGTAGGTCGTAAGCAGGTTTCGACCAGCTCAATTAAGAAACCCAAATTCCTGACGAGCGTTTTCCGGATCGGAGCGGGTCTGGGACCCGATGAAATCATTGGTATACGGAACGATACGCGTCTTCGGCACCTAGTTTGTTGAAGTTGCGAACGCGACGGAACATTAAACATCGTCCGTGCGTGAAATCGTGAAACCTTGGGCATTTATCTTTGGTCCGTTGATGAAGTGCCCGAGTAAAGCTTGAATGTTTTATGAGGGCTCTTCGAAACATTATATTCAAAATAACAGCATATCTATGCTGTGGGATAGCATCGAAGATTCGATTGTAATTTATTAAAAAATAAGATAAATGACAACCAATTTGTTACCAATGCATCAAATAACTTTTATTTTGATCAACATTTGATTCGGGACACTTTCCGGCCATTTTCAATTTTGTGCAACATTTTTGGAACGATCCTCTGGTCCATGTTCTTTGGTGTGGTGAAAGACGAAGAATGATTTTCAAAGGAGAAGCGTGATTTTGGAGGTTTATTTTTCTTTAAACACACCCCTTGGACCTCACTCGGGAGGCGAAAGAAAGGATGGTTCTGGCAAAAAATGGACTCAATTAATCAAAGGACGAGTACGTACAAGCCGGTCACTCTCGTTATCTGTGTTCCGCTTTTCGATGAATCGTCGTTCGCCGTTCGGTTGAGTTGTTCGAAAACAGGCTTCGCCTGCTGTCAAACATTCGAAAGGCTGGGATATTTTTGGGAGGTTCCTTGGCTCCAAGTGGCGGGCCACACAAATTATCGCCGACAATCGTCATCACAAGCACACTTCCCCCCGGACAGGACTTCTTCTGACGCTGCGCTGTCATGATTGGAGATGATTAATGAACGGTATCCATTGCGCCGCTGCAGCGAGAGATGCGAATCCACTCGGCTCTGTGGCTGACGCTGACGGAACGGAACGATTGTTATCAATCGTGAGAAATGACAGATTTTTTTCCACCCGGCCCTGCTTTCGGACATTCCCCGCTCTCCGGCTTTGTTTTTGTTTTTGGTGGCCCGGATCTTCGGACAGCAAAAATTTGTCTAATCAAAAGTTTTTCTTCACTTCCGCCCGTTTATTGTTTGGCTCTGGCTATGGTTTGGCCGCTGGCGTTATTTGCTTCATTTGGCCTTCGCTTCATGGACCAATGGGTAGCATATTTTTTGCATAATTTATGCTCTTCTATTTTCTACGATTTGTTTTTTGTTTGTTTGGAGTTCGGTCGATTTCTGCTGCTAGGTTGCCGTTTTTCCCCTACGTTGACGATTGGTTGCCGTGTTTCGATGCATATTAAATTGATGGGCCCACAACATATGCTTGCCGAGTGCACTCGATAGTTGCATAGTTTGTTGGTTGTGGAAGTAAATTTTGTGTTTCCAATTAACTCTCGCCTCCCGTTGTTCGGCTCTCCAAAATAATGTTTTTTTTGCTTGGGCGCGATGAGCGGCTAATCCGTTCGGACAAATTGAATCAACTGCATCACTGCACCGATAATCGATTCGGTGTGCATTCAGTGCACGAACTGATTTGCTTTTTAAATCTTCCCGCCTGACGCTGCGTCACGGATTGACAGGATGTTCTCGGCCCGAAAAGCTGATTCACGCGCTGCACTTTCAAACCGATTAAGTGAGATGCACCCGATCGGGAGTCCGTTTATGTTTGCTTAATGACACCGGGATTGCGATCGCGCTATAAACTATTTATTGGTTTGATCGATTTTGGGCGCTTTCTAACTTTTACGGTGGGAATCATGGGCGCGGTGTGCCTCAGGATTTGCCAAATATTTGCACACTAACCCTCTTTCCGTGTTGGCTTTCGGTCGATGGAGTTTTCGCAACAAAAAGTCACGGGTCGGGGTGCGTTTTGGGGAGTCACCAACGGGGCTGGACCGGGTTTGCTAATTACCTATTTTGAATAATTATTTCAATCTCATTGGTTCATTAATTTGCTTCGCTCTGGTGCCTCGGTCTCGCACAGTCGTTTAGGTGACCCAACCGAAATAATCGCCCTATCAATTGGCAAAACAGTTAAACCGGACGCAGCATAAACTGCGCCGAGGCAACAAAGCATCGGCCGCGGTCGGCTTATTGATGCTTCGCACCAAACATGCCTCTATTCATTTTTGTTTTTCAGTTTTCCGAATTTCGGTGGTTCATTTGTTGGGCGCATCTCGATTTATATGCACCACCCCAAATTCAATGGAGGACACAAAATGAGACGAAATGAGATGAGTTCTTGTGTTCGTTCAACCCTTGCTGCTCTGTTCCACATACTTAACGCCATTGTCCGAGCATAATATTCCCCGAGTCAATCGATGTGTGAATACTGGCCGCTGCATATTTATGCCGGGTCCCGACAGCAATAAAACCGAAAAATGGCGCAGTTTGCGCCCCGCAAGTGTTTGAGGTCGATTTCATTGGCGCATTTTTTTGGGGCGGATGTTTCGAGCAGCTTTTATCGCTATTTGCCGACGAGAAGAGAACGCTGCCGCCGCGCGGCGTGTATGATCAACACATCATCGCCGGGCATCGGTTTTATCGGCAAAACTGTGTTTGGTATTTTTGCTTATTTCGAGTAAATATTTGAACAGTAATCAGTGTCACTTTTGTTGTCGCCGATGCCGGACCCGCCGCTTATTTGCTTTCATTTCTCACGTCTCACGGCGCGCGCGAACCTGCAAAACGAATCAATATGCCGCGGCCCGCGATTGAGGTTAAATATTTGTTCGAAAAACAGCTTGTTTTTTGCTTGTCGGTTTGGTCACTGTCCCTCGATGTTTGTCGGTATGCGCGAAATACCGCACTAAAGCCTCCCCACCGTTTTTTTTTTCATGGTACTCGGACCGCCATTCGGACTCCTAAATGATGGTTGAAAAATGAATGAATGGTCGAGGAGGTACTTCGGGTGCCGAAAAAACATGTTCTTTGTTGATTCATTCACTTCACCGTATAAAAGAAAGTTCCTCACAAGTCTCCAGTCCGAGACATCCATCAAGGAGATCGCGTTAGCTTGGTGCGACCTTACAGCAAAAGAACTCCACGAGACTTCTGGCTCCACGGCCGCGCGGACCTTCACTCACCAGCGTTTCCCTCCCATTAATCAAGACGACGAAAAACATGAAATAAAAATTAAAATTTTATTTTCCCAGTCTTGCGGCGGCTCCACCGCGGGCCACAGATATCCCGATGGTTTCAGGTTTCTTTAAAATGCAACGGGAATTTCGTGGGGCCCATTCGGAAAGCGCACGGACCCCGGGTTGGGAAGCGAGAGCCGTAGTCAAGGTGTCGTGAAGGGTTGTCGCTTCTGTTTTGCAGGGAGCTTGTGCCCCACTTCACCCTGGAACCGGTTTTCGTTGCGTCCCGACCGGGCCCGGCCAGATCTTCGTAAGTCACAAAATGCGCGACAGGCCGCGGAAGATAAAACGAGATTAATTAATTTTTATTGAAACCCGTTGCCGCATTGCCATGGTTGTCGGCTGTGTTTTCTTTTTCATTCGCCCGGGTCCTAAGAACGTAAATCTTGGGAACGCCTCACGCAGGCCTGGTATCGCTGGCCGGCGCGCGTGAGACAATCCATCGTTCAATCGGGGTCCCATTTATCGATTCGCGATTTAGTGTTTCTTCGAAGGTGGAATCCCTTTAGGTTGTTGATGCTGTGTGAAAAAGAACACCTTCTTGCTGTTTTAAGCGCTTTTCTTTGCCGAATGTTCTGAACCAACAGCAAAACTCCAAGGTGTTTCACCTTCAAGGCGTATTTTGCAATTTTTTTTTTGTCGCAAAGGGTGATCGGAGAAGAAATTGTCGCGCTCCCAAGTTGTCCCAAGCCTGGCAAGCAGCAAAACCAGTTCCTGCTTCGTTTGTACGGCGCCCAATTGGGACTGCGACAAAACGGCTGCAAGCGGCCTTCTTGTTTTATTTATTACCGAGTATGCGCCAATCGAATGTTAGGCTCATAAAAATGAAAATTATCTATTCGCGCCCGAATGTCATCGGCGGACCGTTTTTCGCGCGATTCCCGCATCTTCGGTGGATGAATGATTAATCAAGAATGGTGCCACGCCATGCCCTAGGGGCTTATTTTGGTTTCTTTCCCCCCACAAACCGAAAGCTAAGGTGTTGTTACTGATTGACAAATCAATCACTGTGCGTCTCCAACTAACCAGAGTAGTAAACCACTTAAGAAAAGCTAAATCTGAAACCAAATCGACAGCCATTGTCTTTTTAGACATTGAAAAAGCTTTTGATAGTGTATGGCACTATGGACTGCTACACAAAATGCATAAACTTAAGTTCCCACTATACATATTAAAAATTTTAAAAAGCTATCTTAACAATAGAAAATATCAAGTACTTGTCAACAATACGCTCTCTGCATCCTTTAGTGCTCCAGCTGGTGTCCCTCAAGGAAGTATCCTTGGTCCTTCCCTCTATAATATATTCACGTCCGACATTCCAAAAACAAGAACGTGTGAAGTGGCAATTTATGCTGACGATACAGCCCTTATATCAACAAGCAAGGTAACCAAAACAGCGATTAAGAACCTACAAAAAATCGTTAACTCCTATAAAAGTTATTACAATAACTGGAAGATAAAAATCAATACATCGAAAGTTCAGGCTATATTTTTCCCATATAAATTCAGCAAACGAGTTGTTCCCCTACCTGGACAAAATATCATTATAGATAATCAAAATATATCATGGTCTCCTCACCTCAGGTACCTGGGGCTTCTACTGGACAATAAACTTAACTACCGTCCACACTTAGAAATGTTACATAAAAAACTAGACGTACTCATCAAAATGCTATACCCATTAATAAACAGAAAATCAAAACTAAACTTCCCAAATAAACTCCTTATATATAAAACAATTTTCCTCCCTCTTTTAACCTATGCCTCTTCTCTGTGGTCGCATTGCTCCAAAACTAACTTCCAATCAATACAAATCAGACTGAATAAAATTCTCAAAATGATCCTCAATTTACACTGGAGAACACCAACAAATCTCGTCCTAAGCCTCGCTGGCACGCATAGACTATCGTTAGAAATTAACAAACTAAAAGAAGGCCTAATCAATAGATGCAATAATTCTATCCACCCAACAATAAAAGACCTAATTATCTGATGTTTTTAAAGTTAACTAGTTGTAAGATGTATGTAGTTATTAGTTATCTATATTATAAAAATGACGCTCCGTTTTGTGTGCGGTTTATAGACTCCGAAACTACTGGACCGATTGACTCGAAACTTGCCACACAGGGGTTTTAGGGGCCAAGGATGAGCAACGTCATGGTTAGAAACCCCTCCGCCCCCTCCTTCTTACCCCTCCCATACAAACGAACCGTTAAAACATTAATTACTCCACAAGTTATGAATCGAATCGAGTCAAATCTTGCACAATTGTTGATAGTCACTTGAGAAATCATGTGACCAAATTTTGTCCTTCTAGGACGAAGGGAAGGGGAGGGGGAAGATCCTTAATCCTTAAAATACGTCCTAGGGCGATATGGGTATCGTTTCTTAGGTTTTTGTGGTCTCTAAATCGAGTGGAGAGAGAGAGAGAGGAAGAGAGAGAGGGTGTGAGAGAGAGAGTGTAAGAGAGAGAGGGTGTGTGAGAGAGCGAGTGAGCGAGAGAGGGAGAAAGAGAGAGAGAGGGTGTGAGAGAGAGAGAAAGAAAGAGAGAGAGAAAGAGAGAGAAAGAGAGAAAGAAAGAGAGAGAGAAAGAAAGAGGGAGAGAAAGAGAGAGAAAGAAATAGAGAGCGAGAAATAGAAAGAAAAAAAGAGAAAGAGAAAGAAAGGGAGAGAAAGAGAACAAGAGAGAGAGAGAGAGAGAGAGAGAGCGAGAAAGAAAGAGAGAGATAGCAATTTAGCGCATTTTTTCTTTCCCCTTTCCCCACTGTGATTCACTTGGCCGTACACTTAGAGA
>NC_071285.1:924750-971587 GCF_943735745.2 Anopheles bellator | reverse complement strand
AGAAATCATGTGACCAAATTTTGTCCTTCTAGGACGAAGGGAAGGGGGTGGGGTGGACTCTAATCCTTAAAATACGTCCTAGGGCAATATGGGGAGAGTGTGAGAGAGATAGAAAAAGAGAAAGAGTAAAAGAGAGAGGGAGAGAAAGAGAGAAAGAGAGAGATAGCAACGGGCTGCTACAGCCTTCTAGATTTCAATAAGGGTCATATAATAGTGTAAAGGATGAGCGGGACAGAAGGCAGAAGAATGAAACACGTGGACAGAAGGGAGAGAAGACAGAAGTTCATCATACGTCTCATACATTATTTACGTTGCGTTTGATAGACATCATATTTGCGTAACTGCGTACACTTGAGTTGCGTACACGCTTCGGGCTTAGGCTGCGTACAGGAGGTCTACAATAGAAAAAGTACATTTGAGAATGAAATATTTTCCAAACCTCTGAAATACACATGCGTCTCAATCACATTTTTTTATTTATTTATTTTTTGTTACAAATGCTTCCGTTTTGCATCGCCATACTTTTCTGTCAAATCTCACACAAACATAGGGGGAGTAGATTCACTTGCGAAATTTCTTATATCAAACCAGTGCGTAGAAAAATTCCCTATAGTTTCGAAAAAAGCATGCCACCTAAAAACGAGCGCTTAATAGATCACGTTCAAGATCAAACAAGGAAAAAATAGCACGTTCAAGTGAAACCGAAGAGCAAAGAAATGCTAGGCTACTGTCTAATCGAGAGTGCATGGCTATAACGCGTTCTTTGCAAACACGTGAGTAAAGGGAAGCAGGATTGCGTACAGACCGAGAACGGCATACGATTGGAAGCTCCACCGAGACTGTCTCGCAGCGAGAAGTGGGACGCGAATCTGATCGATTGCCACAGGCTGCGCGAAACGCTCGGAAAAATTTGAAGTGCGCTGCTTTTGTTTATGATCCTACATATGAATATGCAAATCATCGTATGGTAGATATCGGAAAATGGATCAAGTGTGCCAGTATTGCAATGCCGTGAAATACAAAAACGAAGCTCCAGGAATGTGCTGTGCGGGAGGTAAAGTGAAGTTGCAGCCTTTGAACCCACCACCCGAACCACTTAATGAACTATTGGCAGGCCGAACACTGAAGTCGAAGAGTTTTCTAAAAAACATTCGAAAATATAATTCGTGCTTCCAAATGACGTCATTTGGCGTGAAAGGCAAAGTTGTGCAAAAAAAATGTATGCCAACTTTTAAGGTCCAAGGACAAATTTACCATCGCGTTGGATCCTTACTTCCAACATCCCTAGCAGGCCCAACGCCAACCACCCCGAGATTCAAACCCTGAACAGCTGCGTGACAGCGACGAGCATTGCCGACTGCTCTATCACCGGGGCCCATTGCCTTTGGGGCGGAACAAAGTTCGCCGGGTCTGCTAGTTAGTTATAAGTATGATATAATGACTCAATGCCACATGGCATAACATGTAATCTAAATAGATTTTAATCGAAATATTTTCATTTCAATCATTTTGATACTTTAAAATTATTAAATAGCTGCAATCCCATTGTGGAATATCTCTGTACTCTTATGTAATCAAACATCTCTGTATAATAAAGATCCAATTTTGAGAATTAAAAAAAAAAATCACTGTGCGTCTTCCGCCGACGAAGATTCCGTTCGTTTTTGGCAGCGAGAGGGTTTCGATTAATGATTGCCATCGTTTGAGGCTAATCCCGGGGCCGTGCGATTTGAGTTGAGCAGAGGTTCCATTTGTGGCGATGAATCAAACTGTTCGGCGGCCTCTTAACGGTTCTTAGCATAGCAAAGTAGAAGATAGGGCTCTTTCTCTCTCTCTATCTCTAGCGTACATTACAGCGCCATAATCCTATCAGTTCGTCTGCAGCATCCCCCAACGGCTCAAGAGGCTTGGGTTGGCCCTCGCCCCGGCTAATGTAGGGAATGGAGTAAATTAAAAATCCATTAACGCGCGTACTCGAGAAGGTAAAAGATGACAGATATGATGCGGAGTTTTCGGAGCTTATTAGGCCCGAAAGGTTAACGGTCGTTGGCCGATAATCGTTTCGTCGGTTTCCCTAATGGCATCACCGCCAAAAACATCCAAACCCGGGATTCTGTCTAACGTTTAAAATACTTTCTGTGAACCACACCCTGCGACAGGACGAACGCGAAGTGTATTGTCATAAATGCCAAAGGCGTCGCCGATACGCGACAAAACAAAGGCTTTACATTTTACATAACGCTTTCATCCCTAACGCTTCGATTTTCCCGGTATCGATTTTCCAAACCCCGAGGCCCTGTTGATCCTGACCTGCATATTAATGCCATAAATTATTCATTCCCCAATCGCGCTCGATTGATCACGGGCTTGGGGGGGCTGTAAACGTGTAAACCGACGGGAACGCACGGCGCGCCCCATAATGTATCTTTAATGTGGTTGCTCGCCAGAACTGTGTGGAATGCGGGTTTTTATTGAATCCTCGTCTGACGTAACGTTTGTAAAATAACTTAATTCATGAATATTTCAAGAAGCGCCAGGAAGTGCCAGGTTCCTTGAAGGGAGTATTCAATCGAAAGCCGGTAGCGCACCTTGGTCAGTGTTCCATCTTTCAAGAGGTTCAATTTATTAGTTCAATGGCCACTGCTCGGGCGGCCGGTTATGTGAGAATTCGGAAGCGGAAAGGTTCACTCAAGAAAGCCAAAGCCCATCACTAACTCCAGTTAGTCGATGACGATCGATCCTCTTCGTTAAAAATCCAGTTAACGAAATCAGCTTAAAACGTACCCCAGAGTGGCCATCAATTTCCTCTCCAATTTCCATCAAGCGCCCCAAATGTCCAGACACACTGTGGCGGATGCAAAGTTTCGGGCAGACCAGGCGCTGGCCGTGGTAACGAAAATCGACAGCCGGCACCCAGCCGGGCCTGTGCTGGGGATCCAAACCGAATGAGGCATATCATTAATTCGGGATACATAAACATACTTCATGCAGCGGCGACGCCGGCAGCTGGTTTACTCACAGGCACAGGCCATCAACATGGTTCACATGGCGTCGGTTCCTTCCGTCTTCGAAGTCGGTTTCGCAAACCGAGAAGCGGAGAAACGAATCAATGGACGCGGGCCCTGTGTATCCACGGTGTTCTAGGCGAGCTGGGTGCCGGGTTGGGTAGCGAACGGTTCTAGGTTTGTTGCCCTCTCGCGAGTCTGCCCTCCCAGCAGCGAAGCAGAAAATAAATTCTACAGCAAAAATGGACCGCAGAACGTCTGAGAACGGGCGAACCGCGGCGAACAAAGTGCGCGCCCGCGTTCGTTCTCTCTTTGGCCGCGTATGGTAATCAATTTCATTCCTCCTGGCGAAATAGATCACTCTAGCCCCACAACATGGCCAACGGGTTGGGTGAGAGACAACCGTGACGAATGGGGCGAGGCAAAGTTGAAGAACCGAAGAACTGCACGAAGGTTCCGGTTGGGGCGTACGTTGTGTGGTATCGGAGATCTCTCGAAGATCACTCGGATCGCCCAAAGTAGCGAAGGCTGTCAATGTCTAATGTTTCACGAGATTGCTTTTGACGATCCGCGAGAGGGTAGTGCTCCTAGCTACGTGACGCCGTCGGCTTCATTAGCGGAAAAATGTTAATTCTGAGCACTGGGAACATGTGATCGAAATGGAGGTTCACTCTCCGGGCTTCGTTTGGGCTGATGGTGATTGTAAATTATCAAAACACGCATCACAAGTCGCCTAGCGGGAAAAAGGTCCAGTTCAGACCGAGACCGAGAAATTACGACATGAGTGAACACACTTCGGTCAATGGGAGTTAATCTAAATCGTATATGACCCATAACCGAGTTTCATATATCTTCGGTGGTACTTTCACGTGCGAGCAGCTTGCGAACGAATGAGTTGTCATCAATTTGCTATCCCCCCTTTTTGGAACCTTGCGGTAGTTTCCTCCGTGTTCTGCAAGCTACAACACATCTGCTCTATAGCCCCTACATCCCTGAAAGGCTACAGCAAAACAAAACGGGCCCCGTTCGGAAAGGATTCCGGTACCGGGGAGACGATGGACGTGATAAATTTTCGTCTATCGAAAGCAGTCCTTCGGCAGCAGCTGAGCTGAGTCGTGCGGAAATCTGCGGCTCCCCTTCCCGGCTCCGTTTAATGGTAGCTACTGGGAAAATTTACGGGCATTTTGGAGCGAAACTCCGTGTCCGTGCAGGGTTCGTCATGTCCAACCGTATGAGTGAGATGAAGAAGAGGGCAAAAAAAGGAAGGCAGAATGAATAATAAATTATTTCACCTAAGCAGTCGCCGTGACGCTTTACGAGGACGTACCCGGTAATGGCATTAGAGAAGCCCAGTTGACGTTGACATGTTTATTGATTAACGCCAGCCCGTACCCGGTTCCGGTGGGGGTCGATCGGGTACTTTCGTCGGTAGTAACATCGAATTTCGTACGTGACACTAGCGCTGCTGATTGCAAACGTGTCAACCGGTCCCGTTCTAGTGCGGTAAGGTACCTGGAGCCGGTCCAGGAGTTATCGAAGAAACGTCAACTGATCCCAAGATAACGTGACAGTTCTTGGGTTCCTGGAACAGGTAGAAAAGTACTCTTCGTATCCCGTGAAGAAGGTGATGACCACCGTTAGGTGCAGCTGGGGTTGGCCGGTATGTGCTTCTGCCGCCACGATGGCTGTAAAATATTCATACGCCTGTTTTAGCCCACTTCCGGGCCAGATAGAGAATGGCGTGCACTATCTCAATTTATAGACAGTTTTATAGGACGGTAGAGTGTCATGCTGACTTTACATTTCCTGAAGACTGCCCTCTCTCTCTCCTGGAACCGTGAGCACGTCCTGAGTACGTGTGTAGAAATGGGGGGTCAAACTAGAACCCAACCAAGGCAACGGTGTACATAGAACACATCTCAACATTGATCGATTCCTGCATTATTTGATGGAAGCGCTGCTGGAGGAAATGCTTGGACCCTGTTCCGTAGAACCCAGACTAGTATATCGTCCAGCAAAAGGGGGGTTCTTGTATTTAAGATTGATTGGTTAACAATTTACTCGTAATATCGGAAGAAGCGCTCCGGGATGCCTGCTCAAACCCGAAGTGGTACACTTCACAATGACTGACACTAAGATCCTGCCATTCTTCGGTGCATGCGGAATCAGTTCCTCCTGTTGCTCCAGTTTGTGTAACGGCCATCATTGCGGGCACATGTGACATAATCGTGTGTACGGCGCGTGCACCGCAAACAGAATCTCGTGCTTGTCAAGCATGACTGGTTCCATTTGTCACCGGCGACACATCAGCAAGCCCCCGTTTTGGACCCCATTACGGGGAAGGGAAAAAGTTTTCTCATTAAATCAAGACGTTTTCCATCGACACGTGGTGCATATGTTGGGCCGAAAGTGCACTCCAACGAGACTATCTTCCGATGAAGGTGTCAGAGCGCGGCAAGTAACCGGGTGTCTGGCTTCTTCGGCCCCCACGATCCGGCTTCCCATGATCGACCACCGATGGGTGAAAGAATGTTGCCCCCCTGGGAATGGGGAGCATAAACACGTATATGAATTTCCACTTTTTTTCTTCCCGGCTCTGGGGCACATCTGGGGTCTCCGAGGTCTGAAATAGTTCCCATTCCACGTTCCCGGCAGATTATCATACGACTATACGGCTTCCATTTATGGCGCGCGGTGAAATGCCTGTGCATGACTGGGCGGATATCATCGCCGAAGAAGCTCACTCCTCGTGGTCCGGACACGTCCGGACTTAGAATTTTTCCATCGCCGACAACACATCTTGCCGGAGCACCCTCAGCGACCACCGGGCGACGTCTGCCATTGCCATTTTCGTATTTTTGTCGCGTGACGTGAATGCACTCTCCCCGGGAGTGGGGACCGAACACGATTGAAGGGCTTCTTGCCCGCCACACGATGTCATTCATCAGCAGCAGCAGCAGCAGCCCCTTTGATGTGCGCCTCTGACAGTTGGAGCTTCTCCAGGTTTGGATTCCGATTCGGACCCGCGCCCCGTGGACCCGTTGCGCATTTGTAATGTTACGTGGCCGGCTATTGAGTAACGAGTTACGACTTGGTCCCGATGGTGGACGATGTTAGGTTCAGCAGAAAGACAACAACGAAGCAGAACAGATCGACTCCCAAGGAGCGCTGTGGAAGAAGCCCAGCGCTATCGGGAATGTCCGGATATGGATTCAATGCACGAATGGGTTGCCAGCGTAACGTTTCGTCCTCTTCCACCGTTTTGGCGTACCTGGGTGTCACATATCGTACGGTCACAGCCCTGCCCATGGACAGTCGCGTATGGGTCCCGGCAAGATTAAGATAGCGGTAGTTTCTAGCACTGGCTCCGCACTTCTGCGCGTCGGCACACAGGTTTATAATCGATCGTTTCCCGTACTCGATGTGATGTTGTTTTCATTTCTTCCGTGACTTGTCTTGATGTCTACACTCTGGAACGCTGGGCGATATCCGTGGCCCTCAGTACAGACATCAGAATCCCTCGATTTCCAATCCGAAGAGTGTTTTCGTCTTTTAATTAGTAGTAAGATGTTGCCTGCCCGGATGGCAGGTCCGCCAAGATGCGCATAGATAATGCACATTTAAAATGGTGATGAGCAATTGGTCTCTCCTCGCTTCGTGCTAAAAAATCAGCAAATTAATCGATACAAACGGGTTGTGTGTTTGGTTGGTGACTGGACAGGTTGTTGATCGCATAGAAGGGTCCCGAGAGTAACGTCTTATTTAGCACACCGCACAGGGTGACACACGACACGCTGCTCAACTAAGCACCCTGATGATGCAGGTCGTCCTGCCGATGGCCAGGACCGATAGCGCCGGTTATAAAGTCCTCAAAAGTGAACGATGATTTACGCTTCGCATACTAATGCCTGACGACTGCAGTCACGCAACACCCTAATGGGAGTCTTGGGAGCAGCGAGTCCAGGGAGCGAGGTGGTGCAGATGTAATCAAATCTTCTCCGATTTAATGTGCGTTCGTTCGTCACCGTTTACCGCAAACAATCGTTCCGGAACGGGAAGCTCTCGGTGGTTCCGTGGAAAAAACCTATTTCATGCGTTACCGCTCTCGTGAGCACAATTAATTGCCAAAGCGATCAATTTGCAAAGCTTTTTTTGCCAAAAGGGTCGTTTGGGAGTTCATAATTATCGTTAATTACTTTCAAATGTTTCTCGTGGTTTTCTGCTATGCTTTGCTTGGAGCTTTACAATTTATTTCTGTTGTTACCGAGAGTTCTTAATGCTTAAAGCGTTGACATTTTCATTTGGTTGTTTCTATTTGGAAGATAACTATTTTAAAAAAAGACGAAAAAAATTTAATATAAAAGTGATTTAACACTTTTTTGCTAGATGCTAATCAACGTTCTATGTGCTCAATGCTACTTACACAACTGCCGTTACACCGTTACCGAGAGTAGCAGATGTTCTCCTATTATTTTTTTTTATTAATCCTCATTACGTTGATCTTGTTTCGCATTATCATTCGATAAAAAACGGTTATGGTGAAAATAAGAGCATAAGAAATTTACCTCTTTATGGACCTGACAACGTTGGCCTCTGTTTCACGATCACGACGTCAGCTTAGATCTGTTTACGACCAACCATCCGGCCAATTGCCCAACAATGACAGCGAGCAACAAGTTTTTCGTTGTTTCGCGGTTCACGATGCCTCGCGGCTACTGGGCCGCCTCCTTGCAGCCGATGGGTCCGATCGGGCTCGTCTTCCATTCTCGTCCGGCCATTAAAGCGTTTTATGTCCACGCTTCGGCTTTTCCGCCAGCAATGGTCTGTTTGTGCGTATGGCTCGCTCTGGCCTGATGCTATTCAAATCAGGCGAAGCAGAACCAGAACCAGTTGCGCGTCTTCGGAAGTGAATCTGTCGTCCAGTCGCGATGTGGTTGGGCGGACAGTTGTCCGGAAGGATTTGCTTCATTAGTCGGCCATCGATTGACGGCGGACGAAATCGCCGGCAGAAAATCCGCCTCATCCGGACCGACAAGTGCCAAACAAATTCATTTAAGTACTGCCGCCGCTGCCGTGCGTCCGCGAGAGAACCCCGCGAAGGATGCTGTCCTAATGACGCAGCAATTGAATCTCGGCGTTGCTTTGCGGCCGTTTTCTGGTCGATAGCCGCTTGAAAGCCGGCCGACGATAGTGATAATTACAAACATTCCGCTCAATCCGCTGACGAGTACACTTTTCGCAGCTTCCAACAGGGGCTAAGCTGAGAACACAGGGAGTCGGCTCGGCTTGCGCCGCTACCGGCCGGATAATCATAATTGTAGTTGCGGTTATCGTTTCCGCTAATGATATCGCCTAGGAACGGATAATTACTGCCAGATGGGTCTTTCGCGCTTTTTGCGGCAAGATGTTCCAGCCAGAGGCGAAGGTTGTTGCGCTGAGCCTGGGTCCGGGGTTCGAAAGATTTGCTGAGATGGAAATCGTTTGATTACTTTTAAAAGCATTTTTTCCGTGGGTTTAAGGTGCGCTTCGGCTTGGGTTGCTTTTTCTGCTGCAGCGCTTCAGATGTACTTCTTCTGCTGGCTTCTGGCCTCCGTTCGCACCTGCTACGATACACCCGCCATTACGCAATCAAACGAAGCGGAGAACTCGCTCGTGAAGTTTCCTTCCCACCAATATCGGGCGGTTGGGATCTTTACTCTGCCCAGCGCCGCTAATGATACCGCTTTTCAATTTTTAGTTTTTGCTGAGGGATCTTCCGAGCCATCTTCGGTTTTTACCAAAGGCAGGTTTAGAAAGCAAAAAGTCGTTCGCTTTCGGTTGTGATCACCAATTTGATCATTTACGTGTAGCGGTTTTCGTTCATTTGCTTGCCCTTTCTGTACAGACTCCGGGAAGCACCGTTATCTTGTTTTTATGACAATTTATTAGTTCATTTTCTACATTTTGTGCTCTTGTGCTGGTAATGGTTGCAATGTATTGATCGTATTCTTTTCTTTCTTCCATCGTTTCAGGTGAGCTTACCCATCACTACCGCAATGGCAAAGCATATTAAGAGGGCTGTCGGACTTGGTGTAAGATACGTTGCATGGTCTTGTTGGCCATTTACATTAGTGACTTCCACAATGTGATCTTGATGAAATTCTTGGCTCCGTGCAAAATCCCTAACTACTTGCGGCGCAATACGGAAAGCAAGGAGCGTCCGCTTCAAACGAAACGATAGAACCTTCTGCTTGTAGCGTAAGCGACCTGCGTTTGAAATGTTTATGATGTTTACTTTCGCTACCGCGTATCGCGGATCGCTTTTAACGACTTTCCTTGACCTCGTTCGAAATGGGCCCCTCGGCTTGTCCAACGCTCAGCGCAAGAACGTTCGGTACTTCTTGCTTTTTGCTTGCGCGCGCCCGCAATCGTTTATGCTATCGAATATTTATTCGAAACCGATTCATGCTGAGTGCCCGAGAATCGAAAGCCGACCCGAAAGGATGACGATTAGTGGTGCCCGGGGGGCGTCCTAAGGACAACCAGCAAGGTTCTCCACGGAAAAAGGAGGCTCAGCGCAAAGCCTCCCGGAGGGTGCACTTGTTAATCCTGGAAAAGGAAAGATTAAGCAAATGCTGCACCCAACGGCGGAGAAGCTTATCTAAAGGTCGGATAATAAATAATGGACTTTCTCCTCGAAAGTGTCCCCAAAAGGCTTGAGACGGAGGCTTTCGAGGAGGAGGCTTTCAAGGGCCGCATTTGCGCCACCGCCGCGCGTTATTAAGAGTCATATTTCGATGGATTTAACCGCGGGCCGTGTTTGGTACACGGGGCGCGGTTATTGTCGTGGAAATTCTTTTCTTCTTGCGCGGGCACTCCCAATGCGAGACGTTGTCGTTTTGTTGGGATTCTCTTGTCTTTCTTAAATTAAGTCTTAAGAGCCTTGGAATTTTAATCATTTACAACGCTGGGCGAAATTGGAAAATCTTGACCCATTTGCTTGTTAATGAAACTTTTAGGTTCACAATGGTTCTGGTTTGGAAGGGATTTTAACTTCCTCTGTTTCTGTTTGTTTTACTTTTTTAGAGTCTTTGCACAATCTCTTTCAATTTTCTTAACGATCTTGTGAAAGGAATTTTTTCCTGAACGGTTTGAACCGGAACTGCGATGTTGCTTCAAACTCTAAACATAACATTCGACAAAAAGTCATCTCACGTACGAGGTTAGCACCGCGAGTGACGTGTCTCTAATGAGACATGAAAGGTTCAAATTTGTTGCCTACCCCATCTTTTCCTAGAACGGCACACAGCATGGCCCCTCAGAGCTGTAAGGGGCTGATAAAAATCATGTCTTATTTATTTTCCTAGTTTGTTTACTTCATTATACATTACGGTGGTACCCGTTACAAGCGCAGTCTTCACACGCTTCCGAGAAGACGGTCGGAGGTCGGAACACCAGCACTTGGTACGGCTCTTCAACATTCCTATCCGCTGGGTTTTTGCTGGGCGCAACTTTGTGATCCGAGACTTCATTAGAACATAATCGCGCGTAAAGTTGCGTGAGGGTTCATTTTCAATGGGCCAGTGAGCGTGTTAATTTTGTTATGCATCTCAATGTTTGGAACATTTTTTTTTGTTTTCTCAGCCCTTTCGACTTTTCTGGGTTGCAGCAATTAAAGTTACTGCATTCACCTTTATTGCAATAGAGTACTTAAAGTCTCGAAGGAGAAGGCTAGGTTTCGTGTACGGAAGGTGATTATTTCTCTATCAACGCACAGGATCGTTGTGATGACGTTTAGAATGCGTCGACAAATTATAATTAGTTGCATGCTGCAATTTGTTCCAGCTTCAATCGATTCCGGGCAGCGATCCAGCAGGACGCTAATAAATAATAATCGCCAGGCTCGCGCGAAGCCGTGTCGGCACTGTGCAGTTCCGAGTAACCGAGCCACCCTCTAACCTAATTCAAGTGCCCGTGTCCGCTGCGGATGCGGCCCCCCGATAGCCACTTGAAAGGTTCGTCGCGGAACAACGCGCAATTACCATTACGCGAAATTACGGGCCCCATCCCGAAAGGCATCCCCTTTTGCAGTGCCAGCAGCAGCAGCATTGAGTGCGAAGAGCTACTGTCCACATTTTGATCCTCTTCACCGCCCGATGCTCCACCGGGCACCGGGCTCCTCTCATTTAAGCATTTGATGTGCCCGCTTCATGAAACACATGCACATGCAACCGGCTTCGGCCGACGGACAGACGGCTGTGCGAAGGGTTTCGTGGCCACTTTGCTGCAATTTGGGCCGCCGGGCTTTTGGCCGGCCGGGCGTGAAATTGCAACTTAGTTGCAGCGCCCTGACCCGTTGCATCCTTTTCTCACGTTTGAGGTTGAGGTGAGGTGAGAAAATGGCAAGAATGTTGCCTGCGCACGAACAAGCAACGCCATTTGCGATGCACATGAGCGGAAAATCCTTCCTTTGTTGCTTCGCTCCGAAAAAAAGCTCAAAGACCCCGTGGAAAAATCTGGCCAAGGAGCTAAAGGTGGGACATTTTTTGGTTGAGAAAATATTCTCTTCTTGAATTTTTAAAAATAAGTTGCATGCTGAGTCAAAAGGATCGACTTTTAAAATCCATTAAAACAACATCATTTTGAGTTCTCTACACGAATTATAAATTAGACGAATTGTATGGAGGTGTTACACCTTGAAAACGCAACACTTTCCGGGTTGACGAGTGTCGACGAGCCGTCATCGGAGTGTCCATCCATAAGAAAGTAAATTGGCTCTCAGTCTCCTTGTGCTGTCAATTTTTGCCCCGCAGTGCACGTTGGCTTAAACCGATAGCCGTCGATTACAATAGCACGGTAATTTATACCAAATACCGCGCCATTGTCGTGCTGTGCTCGATGCTGCACCACAAACGGCGCTGCATCAGCAAGTGCATCATATCCGCGGTCAGCTCTCCAGCGATGTGTCCTCCGAATGCATGGTGAGGCAAAACGGATGATGGTTAATGATTTATTGTTATCTGACCCCGTGTGGGACCGGGTTGACGGGTGACGCCGTGCCACGCCACAGATAACGCCGCGCGCACGATACTGCGTAGCGCGCATAAATGTGTGTTCGAGAACCGCTGAAGCTGAGCCCGAACTGAAATCTTAATTGTGCAATAAAATTAAAACCAACAAACACGGGCCTGAAACGCGGTTAATGATGGTAATTAAGCATTAATCTGCGATTGTGCATCAGTAGGGGAGAGTGTGACTTTCGGTCCACCCGACATCCGCGAGTCCTGGGCCGGACGACGCCCGCAAATCGCGGGAATGCAGTGCGCGCGACGGTAAAAAACGATAAAATAATGAGCAAACATTCATTTCAGGGCGGCTATCTCGGCGGCCATCTTCGTGCGGGCCGGTGTGGCCGGGAGATTACATTTTTCCCGTCCCATTTTTCCCGAGAAGGTTTCGGCCTCGGTTCCGACAGAAAAAGAATATTCGGAGATTGTGGGAATTTAATACGAAATACCGTAACTGACCGAAATCCTTTTTCGTTCTTGCGGAAAGTACGCTCACCGAAGAAGATTTAAATAGCTTAATTAAAATACTCACTCACTTTGGCAATCTTATCACTGGTGCTGCAGGCGGCAAGCTGGCTGTCCTCGGGAATCTTGATGTCGGCGAACGGCTGCCGAGCGGTCTCAGTATTCTTTGTGGTCATTTTTCTTTTAGGTGTCGTCGTACTTCGTTATGAAGATATCCCTTACAAGGTGAAAGGATACGTATTGCTGAAAAAATGTTGCTTATGGCGGCCATTAAATGTAAAATCACTTTCTTTGAGAAGACTGTGCGAAAATAATCGGCTGTTAATCAAATCTAATCTATGCCGAGCTGTACAACTTGTAGAAGCTGTTAATGTTACTTCCTTCATCAAAAACTTGTTTTATTCAAATAAAGTCAAAACGAAACCCTACCGTGTGGTGAGCCTGATGGGAACGTGGCATCCATCGGGTGTCGGCCCCGCCATGTATAATTTTAGATGATGGACGAAGTCAGTCTATCGGATCCGGACCCGCTGGTAACATAAAACCTTTCAAACAGCACCCAGGCTTTGCATGACTCTTGACAACTTTTTTCACGGCACCGTAGTCTCACGTTACGTTTTCCCAGCTCCTGTAAATAATGGCCCGGTACATGAACATATGCCGGAAGCTTTTGGCTCCCGTCGGCGGATGACGTATCGGTTCGGATAATGAAGGCGGCTTTCGTTAGTTCGCGCACACGATGCCGCTGTGTAATCTGATTTAATTTGACTCAATTTCCCTACGTCAACAGTGGGGCGAATCGGGGGGCCACTCCTAAAGAATTTCTTGAGAATTTGAGACGCAAAACAAAACCGCGCCGCAGGAAGGCTCTCTGTCTTCCGCGGTGAAGGAATCATCCTTTTCCAGGTTCATATTTTATGGGTAGACACAGCTGATGATCGAACGTTCGGTAAAGATCCGCCGTGGAACTAAATCAACTATGAAACACGATCTCGTCATGAAATGGAATGTGGAAAAGAAATGCGATATCGTGAAACTGCTTCTACGTGCCTATTTTATTGGTTCATGGAGTCATAGGAGAAAATTCAAATATCATTGTGATTTGTTTTGATTTTAGCACGCGATTACTAGCACTTGTTGACATGCTTAGGGAGCAGTGTGAAGCGATCAAAACGTCGTTGTCTTTTAATTTACCAATTTTCTATATGGCGATGTTGACTAATTATTGGATTGTGTTAGCCAGAGAAGTAAACAATTCTTTGATACTACTGCTTCAATCGTTGATGTGCCACGCTATCCTGCAAAAAACGCAATCCAGATGTTGATAGCCGTTTATCTAACGAAATCCCCAAAAATTATCATACGCCGACGGGTAATCGCCCGCAATCGTCTGTGATAAACGGTTGGCCCATTCTCGAGACTCGAGGTGCGCCCATCTGTTTTTTAAATCAGCGCCTGCAACAAAGTATGTATGTTTTTTATGGCAAACCGTTTTTGGGTCATTTCGGTCGCGGACTGAGACCGCGTTCCCTCACACGGATAATAAATGGCGCCAACGTTCGCTCGTTTTCATCACACGGCCAGAGAGAGAGAGTTTTTCCCTTCCGAGCGGGGTCCGAGGTCTGCAATTAATCTTAACCATCTATTTAGGTGTTTACTTTGCATAATCACCATTTCTCTAATATCACATCATGTGTCGTCGGTGGAAGCATAATGATGCTGCCGTCGCTGCAAACTGGGCGTCTCGCGTCCACGTAATGAAAATAATATCGTTGTGGGTCCCGGCGGTGTCGAGTCCTCGTTTCTGTTACGGGAACCAGTTTAATGATTTCGTTCGTCACCTAACACCCTCTAGCGGTCAAGGGCTCAATTTTAACGTTTATCTCCGCAGTAAAAGCCGGTGGAGAAGAGTTCCCGACCATGATGGGTAAGGAATTTTCTTCAACTTTGCTATATTTTAGGACATTTTATGTCTACGTGTGTTTAATCGCGGTGATCGGTATAAAATTCCTATAAAGTTTAGCATAAAATTTCCATACACCAAAGCACGATGTTACTGAAAAGACTACTAAACATTACGATTCTGGTTTGCTTTAAGACACCACACACTGGTGAAGTGTGACGTCATCAACGCCCAGTGCCGTTATCGGCGCCACCGACGCCAGATGGTGGGATCGTGATAAACGAATTTAATAACATTCCCCGGCGGCGCATTTGCATGCAGAGTATGCAAGTGTGCCATAAAAAGATAGACGGGAGTCCGTAGCACCTTCGCTTCTACAATGGCGAATTAATCCCATTCCTGTCAGCTGAGCGCAATGTCGAAGTCTCATATTGTGAAAAGTTGCATTCTTGCGAGGTGAACTCATGGTTGCAAATAGAGTTGCACTATCCGTGTATGTGTGCCAGCGCGTATGTGGGGCGAGACTTAGCAAAAGGGGCTTATGGCGGAATATATTTAATCCTTTTTTCTGGGATCTGCACCCATATGAAACCGTGAGCACTCCATTATTCTCGTGAATAGGTTATCTCCAGGTCTCATGCACGTGACTTACGGTTACTTTACTTTACTGGATTACTTTCGCAGTTTACGTCATTTGACTTTACCTTTTGATTTTACCTGGAACATATCTGAGCAATCCAATCCGCGATATTAAAAGTGGCCAAAAGAAAGGCAAAACTTAATTACATCCAGCACGACATCAATCTGTGTCCTTATTGGTGACTGAAAGATCCATCGTCAACAAGGAGCTTACAATGTTGTTTGCTCAGACCTTGTGTCGTGGCGTATCTTGCAGGCGACAGATCAAATGTCGCCCAAGCAGACTGACTGCGTGGCGTCCGGATTAGTACGCTTATGCCACGAAGGTAATTGATGGTTGGCACGGAGAGCCCAGGAAAGGAAGTCCGCCTGTGTAACGAATGCATCTTGATTCTGTCATTCGCTTTGCGTTCCTCGTTCGGCACTCTGGCGCTGCCACACCCGGACCGAAGGTGTGTCATTTGCATTCACTTCCTTGTAATCATCGGTCGGCGATCAGGAAGAGCACATATTTCATTGGGGGCCCGACTTTAGCTTCCCAAGATGCTTGTTCCGTGACAGTTGGCGGCGGGAACTGCATGGGAACTGGGGCCCTTGCCGAACGACGACGACGAGAAACGCGAGAGCTTTTGCAAATGCGATGAGTGCTGAAATCTTCAAGCTCAAGTTCGTTCTTCTTGAAACGTCAGGTCACAAAAAAGGCGTCAAATTTTTTGGGGGCCTTTTAAGCCTTTATTTGCAGGACTTTCTTTCTGCACTGTGTGCGTCTGATTGCTGGGAGTTCATAAGACTTCCTGTTTCCGGAGCTGAAAGGGAAGAACTTACTTTGTGAACAATTATACAAATCGTGGTAAAGTTGGACTATTTGCGTAGTTCAAGTGGTGTTACTGTTAATTGAGGTAAACATTAACACCTACAGCGTGCCCTGATCCGTACTCTAATATGAGTTCTCGACGACTTTTCTTTTTCAGATCCGCTATTCCGTTATGCTCTTATGCATATATTGCGCCATCTGCGAAGCGTTATATTGACTTTTTCCGTCTTTATAATAGTGTTATTACAGCAGCAAATGTAAACATGCTGTCAATAATCCTGCCACTAGACGGTCTCGCCGTCGGAAGAGATGCTTAGCATAACGGCACCATCTGTGGACACCTCCGGAACGTGCCCATCCTGACCGGACTGGACGATCAGATTGCCCGCTGGACTCTGGAAGTCTTAATTCGAACGCCGCGGTGGAAGCAGCTTACTGAATATAATTTCATAAACAGGCGAACTTTATGGGCCACAGGTTCACGTTACGCGTGGTCCCGCCAGCGTTGGGTGGCGATTCCTGGAAGCAAAAACCTAGCCGAGTCCGGACAGGATTAAAACGGCTTATTGTACGGCTCTCCGGTGTCTCATTGTCCGGGAAGTTAATTGGTAGTGATTGGCCAGTGGCCAGCTAGCCCATCGATTATTTCGTTTCTGTCTTGCCCCGGGCCCCAGGGACGACGGAAAAACAAGCGACAGTCGGCCGAACGGGGGGCGGCGGACACACGTCACGTGCGAGATTTGCTTCTTTTGGCATCGAACCGAATGTCGCTCCGCAGCAGCTGCGAGGTCCATAACTCAATTAGCTGCGCTTTGATTGCTGAACTGCGAAAGTTGTTTCGGCAAATCTTCTTGGGCGCAAGTAAAACGAATTGCCAGTTGGGACCAGCACATAAGCGGCAATAAAATTAAAATCATTTAATTTTAAACAACATTATCGTTCGTTTTGTGGGCTGTTCTCTTGCATTTCGGTTCGGGGGTTTATTACAACAAAAATAGGACGAAAAGGTCGATGAACGGCAGAACAGCCGTTTTGTGGAGTTCCAGTGTCCCGTAAGGATTTTTTAAGCCAAAGTGATAGCAGATTTCTTGCCTTGCCAGACCGTCATAAAGTTGGATTATTTGAAAATAAAATGAAGCATGGTTAATGAAACAAAAAACCAGATTTTAGAACGGGATTACATGAACCTTGGAACCTGTTTCGGAAGCAGCACAGAAAATAGGCTGACATTTATTGAAGCGATGGCTCGCATCATTTCATGAGCTACAGGCATGCTGTAAGAAAAAGGTGCTTGCCGACTTTCGAACCAGTTTTTAACAAATGGAGCACATAATTCGCATTTTAGTAGTTGATTATACCGGGGATAGGTGTGCGAGGTGAACCCCTGGACAAGTTCTCGCCTGGAAGTGAAGGGTCCATTTTGATGGAGTTATGATTAATGGATGAATTTGTTTGGCGCACCGGAGAAGTCAAAAATACGACACGTTGGACAACGTTGAGATTCCAATCACAGTTAACAGAATCGCCCTCAGAGCACCGTCCACACTTCCACAGGAATCCAGGAGGAATCCGGCAAAGCATCGCAGGGCTAGAGAAGAACGACGCCTTAACGAGGGGTCGTTGTCTTTTAAGGACTACCTCGCCCCGTTGGGAAGATGTATATTTGGCAGTTAGCGTACGCCAAGTGTCCAACGAAACACCTGCTTCACACAGGGCGGAGTGATGTACGCTGCTCCATTCACTTGGCCATTTATATTTTCCCGAAAAGGTCGCGCCCGAAAGGTCACTTTATGGCCTGCCACAGACGAAGTAACGAAGTCGTCCATAGTTGAGCACAATTTTAGCAGTCATTAGAATTTATGATGTTTAATGGGAATTTCCTTCGCTGCCTTCAGGCTTTTGTCACGTTTCGGCGAGGCCTGTTCGAACGTCGCCGTTCACTTTCCAGTTCCGCCATCTCGGCGGTGTGTTACAATAATACTTAAAGGTCTAGTAAACAGGGAACACACAGGTGTTCGCATCCAAAATTATGATGGCCGGTACTCACCTTCTCGGGGCTCTTTTATCGGTAATTTAGGGTTGAATTTAAGGACACCGTTACAGTTATTGCTTTGCATCGAAATTGTCGGCCCGCGTTCCATCCTATGCTGTCCCGTGATGGTATCTAACGTTATTTGCATTTGATGACTCAGACGATCCTTTTCGCCCGGAACCGGTTATCCCTTGCTCCAGGATCCAGGCTCCCGACGGTGGGTTTGTCGTGAAAGTTGACGCTCCATTCTCGCTTCACGGAAAACAATACAATGTAGTGCCCGATAAGAGTTTTCCAGCTCCCAGCGGGGGGGTCTCTCGGGTCACTGGGGCCACCCGCGGAGATGATGCGCCATTTCGAGTGGCAATAAAAGTCAGCGATTTGTGAAAATCTGGACGCCCTGGATACTGCTACGTATCGCGGTGGCTAATGTATCGGAAAATGACCGCCAAACAAATGTCGGCCATTTTCTTTTCACTACGCCGCCAGCCGGAAAATGGTGCTGATTTACGATCGGTGCTCTGTCTCGCTTATTACATCGCTACATAAACTGTTCCCACCCATTGCGCCCATCGTTTGGACAATATTTATTAAAAATCGATCCACCTTCTCGAAACAGATCGGCTCGTTGGGTTTCGGTAAGCGGTGGATTCCGTGTTCTTTTCTGCCGCCTAAGGCGATTTCCTAGGAGTGGGTCACTACGCAGCTGGAGTGGAAATGGTCTCCGAGAACAATTAATATTTCTCGCCAAATGACCCTTTAATTTATCAACTCCGTTCCATTTCCTGGTTTGGCCATGGTACGTCCGTGGGTGTTTACCATCGCCACCACCCGCCGGGGTCTGCGTAGAAGAAAAATGTCTTCGGAGGACCATAATTCAAATCACACGCTGGTTTTTGGCAGTCGCTTGGCTCTCGTCTCAGCGTAGGTCCTTCCGGGTTGCCCAAGGCTAAGAACGAGAATGGAACGTGGCCCATTTGCCCACTATGGTGGTTTTGGATGCGTGTTACGATATTCTTTCTCCCTCCGGCTCTTTCTTTCTCTCCTACGCACACAAACACTCCTTTTCTGCGAATCATTTATAACGCTGTTTGAGTTCGCGCACAAGTTGTTGTTCCGTATGTTGCTTCTCGGTTGTTCCCACCACAGCTCAGATCTTCACCGGGTTTCGTGTGGTCATGTGAAGGTTTCATGGTCGACGAAGGATAACTACACTCCCATCTAATGTGAGGTCCAAGAGTAATTGTTTCCATCGCGAGTTTCTTCACTGAAGGGAGGTTCTAATGACATCGGGTGTGCTCTTGAAGCTGAGCCGGGACCTTCAAGATGAGAATCGTTTCATTAGTCACATGAAAAATTACACTTCGATCGGTTGCCAAACTCCAGATAGCCGTTCACCACAATGATGCCGTTTTCTTGGCCTTTTGGCCGATTCACAATCGAGGAGAAGCGAACAATCGATTATTGTGCCGCGCGCTGGCTGTGGCTATATCGGGAAGATGCGTGTGATGGCGTTGTTCCAGGAGAGGACCTGCAGAAATTCTGGACCCATTTCGGTTTGCCCGTTGATTATGATTGATTATGGCAATTAGGCGATCCGGGCTTGGTTGTTTTCTTCCAACCATCGTCGATAGGCGCGCGCTAACGACGTGTTCTGATCATCTCGCCAGAAAGTCAAGATATCAGCGACACGACGTGTGCTGTGCGACGCGTTTAGTGGTCATTTTTCATCCGCGCCCACCGTTCGATAATTGCCACTGGCCACTCCAACGGATGGAAAATTTTGTTTATGAATCTCGATCGATGCAAACTTTCTATTTATTTACGCCTGTGTGCACAGCAGCTATCTATCAAAGGACGTAAATAGATATCGCGGTCCGTTTCATAAGGACTAATAGTGCCTAGAAATTAAAACAATTTCACGGCTGATGTTTAGAAGATCATTTCTCGATACTCGATCGCTCATTAATCATGCCCGGTGGGCCGTTGGTTGTGGAAGCGATAAACATAGCTGGGTGTTTAGATGAATCAGAATCTTGACTTTAGGAAAGAATTGCGCCTAGAGCTCAAGAGGTTTTGAACTTCAATAACTCTTCATCCTGATTCGCTGAAGAAGAAATCCCAAATTTCAGCAAACTGTAGTTAATGCCCTCTTTTATGCGAGGTCGTCATTAAAACATATCATTAAGAGTTCGTTCTTAAAAAGGGCGAATGTTCGCCCAATAAAATGTCGAAAATCAATTTAGGCATGGTTTTCTCTTTGCAATCCTTCTCGTTTAATCGATCGCGGCGCGGCATCGTTCCGGTGGTCTCCGAATGTGAGTTATTCTAACCAATCTATCTTGCCGCGTGGAGCCCACCAAACGCGTGGGCTCACCCAAGCATAAAGCGTGGGCGCTCACCCAATTTCATAAAATGGGTCCAACAAATATGGTCGCAGCACGCTTCGCGGCCGTCCATTAATTCTTCTCCGGCCCATGTTGTGCTGCTGTTGGTTGATGGCCAGTGCCAAAGGTCTCGCCGTGAGGCTCGTGAGCTTCGCTACTAATGATATTAAATGAGCTTGTTCGGTGGTGGTAATTCGAGCAGATTTTTAATTTCCCAACCCACCCCACAACACACAGCGGCCCCCGCGATCACCATTTCCGCCCACGTTTATGCCTTCGCTTCTCTGTTTCGTTCTTTGTTAGAAACAACAAAAAAAGGAATCAAAATCGAATCGCGATCGGGGGGCTTAGGCACTTCCGGAGCCACACCAATCCGCAAGCCATCGGGACGGGGATTTGTCGGCATCATTCCATTTCGTGCGTTTCCGTAATGAGTTTTGAGTTTTTGTTCTTTCTCTTCTCTTGCCGATTAAATATTGTCCGTTTTATAACCGTCTGGCCAAATAAATGGCCAACCATAAACGTTTCGTTTGATGTTCATTTCATCCTCCGGTCCCGAACGATCAATCACTGATTGCGAATTTCTGTTTCTGTTTTTCTCCCCATTCTAGGTGAGTGACCGCGTGAACATAACCAACATGGAAAGCGAGCATGGCTGCTGCCTGCGTCGGGACTCGAAAGGCGCGAAAAGTGTGAAATGTAACGATAACCAGACGTGACAAAGTCTAATTAACATCGCTGCCAATCGTTCTGTTGATTTCTTGATCGTTTCCGATCCGTCGACGATGTGTTTAATTTGCAAATTGGTGCTCCCAATGCCATCGGCCACACTGGTGCTGGTCCTTTGAGGTTGGCAACATATCCACTTTCAATCTCTTAATACCAGTGCCAGTTTTGTGAGTGGCTCGGTTCCATTTCGGGTTAAATTAGCATGGTTTCATATTTATCACTTACTTTGAGCTGCGTTTCATCTGCACTGTGCTGCTCACTGCCTTTTCTGCACTTCTATTAATAAACCGCTTGTTCTGTGGTGGTGCGTGGTTGAAACGCGCTCGGCGTTTCAAAGCCCGTCGCGGAAACTGTCGGCTGATCATTTCCAGATGGCCCAAATCTCATCCACTTATGCATTTCCATTTGGGTTTCGCCGTGGAGGGCGCGAAGCACCCACCGCCAGACCGTTTGCTGCGTGCATATCAACTTCAAGGCAGATTCTGCCGACTGCTCTTGTGATTGGTTGGCTCTTTCTTCGACAAAAGTGTGAATGCTACATGTGTTTCGAACCAGCGTACGGCTCACTCACGCTACGTGGAATGGAAAGGAGTGAATCGCCAGCCTAATTAAAATTATTGCCTGTGACTTTAGAAGCAGTTTGTTGGAATTTTATGTTCATTTACCAACCTTGAAAAATGTGTTTTTCACGCTTCCAAAAATGTGGAAATTTTTTTCTGTTAAGCCCACTGATTTTCACTTCCCTTCGCAGAATGGAGTGGTAAAATGTGGCAACTCGTCTAACCGATGACCTCGCTCGTCCATCATCTGCGAGAGCAACTCCAGACACCCCGAGACGTGCTGAGTGTTATTGATTGTTATGAGAATTTTCCACCCGGCCACTGCCCTAGACTCCTTTCGGCGTCCCGGAGGCCAAGACTCCGGGCGCATTTCATTCATGGAAATGGGTAGATCGTAAATAAAATAGCCCGGATATTTTCGGGTGTATCCAACCGAGCAAACCCCGCGGAGTCAGCCTGCTGGTGCGGGCAGAACTCCCCGACCCGACCTATGCGGGGCCCTGCACTCTCTCCTTCTCCCTCCGACAAACACTCTGGCGAATGATAACTAACGAAGATGAATGACAGAACCTTCAGCGAAGCGCATACGAGATTTCCACGCCACGCCAGAATTTAGCGCGACTGCTTCCGGTACACGATTGCTTTCACCGAAATGCGCTACACCGGAAGTCTTATCCAGTTCTGGCACCTGAATTGGGGGGTATTGGTGGGCCAATTGGCACACTGCCACCGTTCATTGGGCTGCAAATGGCAGATTTGGGATTTGGCTTTTAACCGAACCTTTGATTGATATCATTAATCCGTACGCTCTGCGTATCCTAAGTGACTTTTCATATAATAACTTTATGGCTCCGGTCTTTGGCACACAAAGAGCCTTAACTTAATGAAAGTATCCATCCGGAGAGCGAAACTTATCACCTCTTTCACATCATTCAGTCCTATAGTCACATTTTCGTTAGCGTTCATTTGTATCAAGACGAAAAATTATGATTATGAGAAATGTGGCCAGAGTTCGGTTTCCTCATAAATTACCAGCCCACAGTGAGCTCATGGCGGTATGGTTCGAGCTAGACGAGCAGAGCAGAACTGAGTCTGTGGCAACGGAAAAGAATCCATTGCAAAGTGGGATTTATCTCCATAATCCTATGTTCTGAAACTAAAATGCGTGAAAAATTCGAATGGCCACGGATTCGCCGTGCTGTGTGCTATGCTCGGCGCACTCCCGGCTAGGAGTCTGCCGAACGAGAATAGAAACCGCTACTCTCTCTATCTCTCCCTATCTGCCCTTCGGGACGGGACCAGGAAGAAAGCGCGCTGGGGGAGCACCGACAGCCTCCCTGCTCCCTGCGGAGGGTGGCACACACAATTCTGATTTTGTCTTCAGGTCGTACGGCCCGCAGCGCCTGTGTGCAGAGCATCGAGCGGCGGCCATTGTGGTGCATGCCGACAACACCAGGGCCGCAGACGATGTTTCGCTTGAATGGAGCTGCTCATAATTTTTAGCAGCGAAATTTTCGATGCATGAACGCACCACAAAATGCTGATTTATTCTAGCGTAATCTGGAACGAAACCGGCCGGATTGGTGGAACTCTTTTCCCCGCCGGAGGCCTGACGACACCCGCCGCCGGGGATACGCTCCTGCTCCATTGCGTCGTGTCCTCGTGGATGGATTGAGTTGAGTGGCGCGCGTGGAATATGTCATCTCCTAGCCCGGCGGTCTACTTCGGTACCGATTTCGGTGCGCATTGACTTTTACATATTCATATTTATGGTATCGTAAATTTCCATGGCCACGACGCCTGGCGGCGGTTTTCAGGTTTTCGGTGGAAACACCCTTTCGACGCCGACCTTCTTCGGAGTTCCCCCTAAACAAAACCTTCTTGAACCCGGCGTGATCCTCGGGCTACTGATGATGAAGATAGCGGAAGGAGAGAGGGTCCAAATGATAGCAGTCCCCGAAAGCTCCGCCACGCGCACAAGATCTGATTTGGAGACCAATTTGGCGGTGGTCCAAAAAATTGTGGAAAACAGTAGTCCTTTTCCTGAGGAAAGGTCCTGCGGTGAGCGCGAAAAGACGCGCCGGGTGAGATTTCGGGTTTTTTTGCGGGTTGGGAGAAGTTGGCCGTTGATTGCCTCAATGAATCATTCATAGCCCCGTGGGCCCTTCTAGCGAAGTGATTAGCAAAAGTTAGAATTTTTATACAGATTTTCGGTTATCCGCTGTTTGCTGCCGTTTCTGGCTTGTTTCGGTGTACATAGCGAGGACTCTTACCTTGGATCCGGTTGAAACGTTGAAGCAGATGCCTGCATGTGTGGAGATAAGCTTGTCTTTTATGAGCCGTAGCATAAATGTTATTGAATTAATTTAACCGCAATGGAAGTTGGGAGTTTATCGATTGGAAGTCGTTTTCGGTGTGGAGGGCCTTCACGAACTAAAACTGTTATCCACTACTTAGGCATCATTGTTGTTATTTTTCGTTACATTTTTAATACCATTTAATCCGATTTATACTTAATACAACGTCACTTATATACTTTTATGAATTTAAGTGCCATCACTCACCATCGCCTTGGCTAACAATGAGACACAGAATGACATGAATAACGAAACGGTAGAGATTACAATTCATCCCAAGTTCTAGTGGACTGAGTAACAAACTTTCCACGGAATGTTTTATGATTGACGCAGCGGACTTAAGCTGCAGTCACATTTCTTCTGCTGCCGTTTCTGGGTTCTTGGCCCCTTTTAATGAGCAAACATCAGTATTCGTCCCGTCTTGGCCGAGCAAAAACGTAACGTCTCCGACCTCGTTAGTGGAGCAATTAATTGTGTAGTTTACGCTCTCGTTTGATTGCACCTCCTGCGTCTCGAGGGAAGTGCACTGTGCTTCAACGGCACCGTCAGAATTTGACGTGTTTTTTCCCCTCGCTGAAAGTTTTATAAGGTTCAGGATAAAAGAAATACTTAAGGTCGTAACGCTACTTGGGAAAGTCTTTCTTCGTGCACGGGGGCTAGTTTGTCCTTCGAGAAAACTTTCCCCACAGGAAAAATGTCTGCCCAGGGATTTTCTCGTCACTTTCGTTTCAACCGCCGGAATCAAGACTTGGTCGCCTCAAGGCTGTTTCGTTATGTGTCACAGTTTACTTGTTAGAGAGTGCTTCAGCGAGTTGAGGATTTAAACCTTTTGAGTTCTGTCAAACGATGTTTTACTTAATTTTCTAATTATTTCATTATAGTCGAGATGTAATGTTTTGAAACTATTGGATTTATTGACTTTAAATTCAAACAGCAACCTCAAAGTCAGTCTTTGGGCCAAACGAATTGTATGAAATGTTCTAACTCACCTTCCAGCAGACTGGAGCACGTACTCCAAAGATGATTTTCCCAGAATAAAGGCTTTTAACGGCAGTCTTTCATCCGTTGGAATCTGTAATATTGTGTCGAATTATTCGACCTATCGTTGCCATCAGGTACCTGGACATGGCTCACCTTCGTCGCCATAGACCACGTAGAAACTAATTATAACACTTGGTTAAAAATCGCTACCTTTCCTAGTCAGCACCCGGCCGGACTCGTACCCTGCTAGAATATATCGTGCAAGAACCTCGTTCGGGTGTGGAAAATTTTCACGGAGATTAAAACAAGAGGATTAATTATTGCCACTGCACAAGAGACCGGCCACCGGCCCAGCAACGAAACCGGCAGTCGAGATACGGCTATGTGTTTCTTGTGGAAATTTCTCGACATATTTTAAACATCGAGCAAACCGGTAGAGCCAGCCCCCCGGGTTGTTAGGCAGCCCGAGGCTCTGCTGGATCCGTGTCATTAATCCTACCAGCATATCGCACAACCGTGAGCGAGCTCCGAGTAAAGTTAAAAATCCCGAGTTCCTGCTAGCGTTGCACGTGACCTACCCGGGACCTTTTTTCTTTTTCCGCTGAAACCCTATATGTTACTAGTCTTCACATTGTCTCCTGATGGAGCCTTTGGAGGATTAAATATAAGTACAGCCAGGTGAAGCAACCCTTAGTTACTGCCACAATGACTTCAGCGCCTTTTTTTTCTCAGTCCAGGCTACCTTCTGCAGCGGCTTCGAATATGTTTCGCAACATCCACGTGCGGGGTGATCCCAGTGGGAGAGACGCCGAAAAGGAAGGCACCACTGACAGCGCCGTGTATCGACATTCTCGCCTGGTCTGGCCACGCTTGTGAGACCGTTTATTGTGGTTGGCCGTCGAGTCAGTGGCGCGCAAAGTTTGTGGCTCCGTGTGGTGCCTGTTGGGAAAATCTATTTTGCACCAAGCTCAAAAAAGAAGAAGGCCTTCCACGTGTGGCCGTTGTTCTCCGGTGCAGGCCGTTGTTGCATGTTTCATGCGAAGCGCTCTCCATTTTGGCCGGTCGGCGGCGCTCGTCCCAGCAGGATGATGGTGGAGCCTACAAAGTCCATTCTCGACCGCTCGCCGGGACGCCATCGTGTACGGTTTCGGGTTCGCCATCGCGCGCAGTAAACGCGAAAATGCTGTGTTCGAAAATGGTGTGTAAATTTGATTCCTCCAAAGTGCCTGCAGGTGATAGCACTTTGCAGATGAGGTCCCATCGCTGTCGGTTTCTATTGACTAACGCGTGGCGCCCTTCGCAGACAGGCTGCTGTCACTCAGTCGTTGGTAACATTGTTTAGAGGGGCCCCGTGTGTTTCGATTCCCCCGATTGAAGGAGGTGTTACTGCGCAGTCCTCCCGAGATGCATCGTCCGGGAAGGGTACTTATTTGCTGCACTGTGTCAGTGAGTCACTCTGAACGTGGTTTGCGCTCTGGAAAGGATAGACACAATATCAAGCCATCCATTGTTTTATGCTCTGTGGGAACCTTTTTCTGATGGCACTGGAAATGCATCCCACAAACAGAGAGCGAAGGACCGGCTATGAATAGAAACGACGGAAATCGATCCGTTTTCCGTGATAAGTGCACAATCGAAGCACAGGGTGTTTAGAAATAATGTGAAAAATTTGTGCATCTTTTCTTTTTCAATTAAATATTTACGTGATCCTTAACGATTTAATAACTCTTGTGAAGTAAATTAAAAACTCGTTTTCAAAAAGTTCTCTAAAATGGCCTACAATATTTCGAAATATTCACAGTCACCCTGTAGTCCTGAACCTTCGGGCGCCTTTCGCCCCGTTGGCTTTTAATTTTTCATTCGAAATCAATGATGCAAAAATCCGCACTCCGGTAGCCGGCAATCGATTGCGACTTTTATTGGACGACAACGTTCGTGAGCCACCTCTCGCCAAGGGCCTCCTCCAGGGTGGGTTCAGTTTCCTTTCCAACCCGACCCGGGTCGCTCTGGCTTCAATCTTGATTTGGTTGGTAGCCACGACACTACACGACTTCAGCGCGCTGTCCGTGCGGACGGTTCCAAGTTGGACTACAAATTGAGACTTTGACAATTTACGACGGTGTGGCCGTGGTAGGTTGTCCCCAAAGATCTTCCGATCGCGATCGCACAGTGCCGGACATGGCCTGGCGTGTGTGTCCTTTCTCCCGGCTCCCGAGTGGGTGTTGCAACAAAAAACACAACGGAAACAAAATTAAAGTTTCATTGGCACCACGAGAAGAGGCGCCTCCCGGTTCGAGGCTGTCGCAAGAGATAAAAACGATGTACGTCTGTGGGCCCCGAGGCCCACCGAGCCGAGACCGGGGTGTGTAAGATGCAGAACACGAGTGTGCCATAAACCGAAGCACACGTCAGAGAGGATAATGGGGGACCGTAAGCTGCTCCGAAGGCCGAAAAAAAAACGGCGAAGTTGGCAAACCTCCTTTGGCCACCAGGGAGAAGCGAGAGAGATCTGGACCACCGTCGAAGACGGCTATTACTCATACCACCGGACGCTTTAATCCTCCTCCGGAAGACGCAGACCTCCGATAACGAAAGCGCAGTTACTGAGAAGGTGATGGCGTCATCACCTTCCCCAAACGCGGCGCGGCCCTCTCTCGCGTGTCACCGACCGCTCCGAGGTGTGACTTTGATGAATGGGGAAATTTCGGTAACAAAGTTCGTCCCGCCACGAAGGACGAAGGACGGACTTGAACTGTTCAACCACCGGTTGACAGCCGTCAGCTGTGGCGGGCTGAGTCGTCAAAAGGAACCGGCGAAAACGGAAGGAAGCTGCGCCCGTCCCGTTAATATATCAGCCCGCTTATTGCTAAACAATAATGATTTGTTTGCAAAAGTAGAAACAGAACTCCGCAGGCGTTACTTCGCAGGCTCCGCGAACGAGCACTTCCGGCGCGAATAATCCCTCGCCCACTGGAGTGCGAATTCCGGTGCGAAGAACTGTGCGGAACATCCGGCAACAGAGCGTGCCATTTCGTTGGTTTCTCTCTCTGCCGATGCCGGCGGCTGTCTACTTTCGGAGGTTTTGGTCTACTTTCGGTTCGCTGAATTCGCACAAAACGGGTTCGGAAGCTTCAAAAACACATCAATCATCGGCGGAAGCCGATAGCGGCATGGCGGCCCCAGTCTCTAGGGGGCCAATCGTTAGCTGCTGTCTCTCTGGAAAGCTTGTCCGTCTAATTTTCTCACAGCGTTCCGAGGGCTCTCGGGGGAGCTAGCTTCGTTTCGTGCTGAAATGTCGGCTGATTGATGGGTCTCGAAGACTCGGCACTCTCGGCCGTTCCGAAAATGAGGCTCGCGGATGGCCCCGTGTGGAGTCCGTTCGATTGTTCGATGTCACACCAATCTGGGTGGCGAACAACCGTTTTATGGCGTGTGCGGCCGATGATCGTGTAACGACACTCCGTGACATCGTCTCCAAAAGGACCCGGACCACGGTCGGGGAACGGTCCAAACGCAAATGGATCGCTCTAACGGGGAGACCCTCTAGAGGGCCGTAGGGCCTCTAACCTCTCGCCAGACACGACATTTCGCTGAGTGGCTCTTTTGTTTAATTTTTTGCCTTCGAATCCAGGCCTGCCGGGGCCCTTAAAAACCCGGTAGCGGCCGTGCAGACCGCACCGAGGATCATCCCGGGTGCAACCTATACGGGCCACTAGACGCTTCCAGGGAAATCCCCGTCGCGCAATCGGAAAAGTCAAATCGTGCGGGTCACAGCGCGACAGAGCGAACGCGTGAGCCCACACGGTTCGGTTCTGGCGGGTTGCGAATGGCCGTGTCCTCCAGGAGCGGGGAGCCGTCGTCTGCTGACTCGACATTATCGAGCTCACGGGTTCGGTTGGGGGCCAGAAATAAATAAACGAAGCGAAAACCTTCGCCACACGGCTGGCTGGCTGCTGACACGGCACCGTCACGTTTCGTGGAAACAGAAACCCCACAGGCAGCGCCCTCTCCGTGACTCGTGCGAGGGGAGGGAATGGGACCGCCGGAAATGATGATATCTATCCTTTTAGGCGCGGGAACCCCACCGGGTCCGTTATCGTTTCGTCACTCTTGGGGTTCGTGGGGCGAGATGACAAATTTTATTAATGCAATCCTCACGCACGCTGCGCTGTCACAGGAGCATTTCATCGGACCAGGTGGCCGGTTGGGGCTGTCAATGAGGATGGTTGAGAATAAGGTCTAGGGTCGACCCGGGTTCGAATTCCGCATCTAGTTCAGACTCGCGTTGGTTTTTTGGATTACCGAAAAGGATTACCATCGAATTGGGCACCGAAATCCCCCCGAGTATGCAAAACGGGCGCCGGTGGCCAGTACAGCATGAGTTCCTTGCTAATTTGGGGTCGGTGTTATTGCAAAAGTTTGATAAATGTTCGAGTATGGTTCGGTGGTACCCATTTGCATACTGGTGCTTGATAAGAACCGGGGAAACCCTCCGGTTGTTGGCAGATGATTGGGAAACGCAAAGTGGTCTACAATTCCCGACGGACCTCGGTGCGGTTCTCCGAGCGTTCCTGTCGCTAGCCGGGCCCCAGATAGTGGCCCTTGGCCCAAGCAATTTGCATGGCCCGGAATGGTGTCGTAAACACTGGCCGCTCGTAAAATCAAATCCGCGGCCGCCGAGCCGACTGTGCACCGACCGAGCGCATTCATTATGCATGCAAGTGCATCCTCCTCTGCACCCGACGAAGCATGCAACCGACCGACCGTTTTTTATTAACCCGCGGACTCCGCTCAGCGGTGGCCGCAGTTCGCGAAAGGCTATCGCTTGCAATTCGGGCTCTCTCGAGCGAGTTTGTGTTCCGCCGGCATTAATTTGCTCTATTCGGCCAGCGCGAAACGGCTTAAGACAAATCGGTCCCACTGCGAACAAGGCACAACAAGGCTGGGCAGCGCCCGGGTGGTCTGCGAACAAATCCTTGTACAGATTGCCGGTTGTAGATGCCGACGCGATACACCGCGATCCACGTCCCGGGGGCAGTAAAGTAAAGCCAACAAACAACAAAAACGACGGCGAGAGCCCGTTGGGCGCTCCCGGTTCGGCCCTCTGAAATCGATTGATTTTTCCCCGGCAGAGGAAAAACTCCGAAGAGCAACTTCTTCCTGCGGAATTCCAGGAAGTTCGGAGTGGTGAAGGAATGCTACTCCGCGTTCAACGACCTGCCCGAGAGCCAGAGGCCTTACAGTTGGTGGTCGACGGTCTTCCGTTTCTTCCCTTTTCTGTCGCGCCCGCCCCCCCCCAGGGAAAGGCTTGGGGCGACCACCCACCCCCTCCGGGTTGGTCAGAAGGGATTCCTTCGATGCCCTTTTTAGCTGATTACCGAAAAGGTCCGGTGTTAATTAGTGTTTATTTACCGGGAAGCCCCGGGTCCCGGGTCCGTGTGGGGAAGTGTCCGAAATTGGGTTTTATTGGGCGCCTCGTTTCGGATGGCGAATTGAAAACAGCGCCCGCCCGCACGGCCCGGCAAGGGACGAAAATGGATTAGGGGCCGAAGGGAGAGATGACGCGGGGGGACCCGCATTTCCCGCGCTTCCCGGGAGATCGAATGTCGGCCGAAGCATATAACGTCGCCAATCGGTCACCTCGGCCGTCCCGTGTGTTTAGTCTGCTTCTGGGGAGCGCACCCCGCAGAAATGAAGGATTTCTCGGGACAGGCGACCAAAGAGGTCGATCATTATGTTCGGCTTCCGGTGAGCCAGGACATCATCTCCGTCCGGAGAAGGTTTTTCGCATTTCCGTGTACGGGGGATAAGAGGGAAACCCTTCTTGTTGGTGCCGGTGATGCGTAAGAAGTCGCCCGATGAAAGAATAACGAAGGGGATTCGGGTCCCCTAGCTGTGAACTCCTCGTGCCCTGTGGTTAGGGAGAATCCTTGCGGTCCTTCACCTTTTCCATCGGGCGCCTGTTCAGCGGGACACGATAACCGAATTCCGGTGACGTGCGAAATAATATTGATTTCTATTGACGCTTGCCTCGGCATGTGGTCGTTGGTCCTTTAATTCCGTTTTTCCTACGAGACGCTACATGAATTAGTTATGAAATTCTTCTTCAGTTTAGTGCAGTTGCAGTGCCTTGTTGCGAGCCATACATTTGCTCATGTTTGTTTACGAAAGTTGCCTGGCAGTCCGCGAGAGCCGATAGCGCCAATCTGGCAGCCTGGCGGAGGACAGGCGGCCATAAATCAACGCCCTGCACTGACCAACGCACCCAGTCGCCCGGCGGCTCCGGGAAGGAAAAGACTAATCGCCGCCGGACGAGCAAACAATTTGTTATCGGTTCGAATCTGCCCCGAGACTTCCGGACGGGAAGTCTAAGACGCGCGCGTTAGTATGCAACCGCCAGACCAGCGGCCCAGGCCCAGATTATCTTCGCCAACATAGACATAACACAGAGCAACAAGCGCGCCACCCCAAGGTTGGCGCCCCTTAATTCGACAGACAATTTGACTTTCCCGAGTGCAGGAAGTTGAAGTTGGTAGTTCCGGAGGAAGTTTATCGTTTTCGCTTCTCGCCATACCATGGGCCCCTGAGCCCCAAATGCGACGTATATTCGCCGAAAATGCGACAGGATACTCCCTCGGAATAAATAAACAGCCCGCTCATGTCCTGGTGCACGCACCCGGCGATTCGACTTCCGATTTTGCAAATGGAGGCCGTTGGTGCACCCAACGAGATTAGGACGGAAAAATGTGATCGAAAAAGCAAGCGCTTGTCGTCATTGTCCCGTAGTCCGGTGTCCGGTGGTGGAGTCGTAAAAAGTGTAACACAACACAGAGAGGTCCCATCCTCAAATAGATCACATTTGGTCCAAATGAACTCCCGTCAGCGTGTGGGCTTCGGATGTTTGTTTGAGGTGGATAATGCGTTTGTTAAAAATTCATGTCCGGCCGAAGGGCCGAAGTTCGCTTTTCGACTTTTTATGATCCATTTTTGAGAGCCAAAGCAAGCGGATGTTGGGAGAATTGTTGGCGCTTTGAGTGCTTTTGTTCACTGGGCCATTGGACATCTTTTTCCGCTTATTGCTGTTGATTAAAGTATTTTTTTTAAACTAACGCCACACTATCGCAATTAAAACAATGGCCGGATCTGATGCGCCGGTTGTTATCGAATCGAAATTAAATCTGTTCCCCATTGTCCATTAACTATAATACAATTTTTAACGCTTCTTCCGATCTACGAAACCGGCACAACTCGTACACCCGAATGAGGTTTCAGTTTTCGTAGAGCAATTATGTGGTTCCGTAATTTGAAAATCTAATTAAATGTTTGGGCAGGCAGGCGCATCACGAGCTCTTCGCCCTCCGAGTTCTGTGGGCCGTTTGTTTCGAGCATAATTCATGCATGAACGGCGCGACGGCCAAGTGCATTGCCACAGAGCGCACTGTTGCAATCGTTTTGGAAACGGCACACATTTTCCAATTAACGGCGGACTGGGGACCGGTGAGTGTGTTCTTCCAGTCGCAATCTCGCAAAGCACTCCTCCCCGAGTGCATCTTGGCCGTCCTAGAAAGACGGCGAAGAAAGCGGAAACCGTCGAGTCGAGTGTGGCCGGGGTCCGTATGGAGCCGGCGGCGACGTGTTAGTAGCATGAAATTGAATTTAGCTCCCCAAATCGCTCTCACTGCTGACTGTGCACCTTGCCCGGGAAAACCGTTTCGGGTCCTTTCAGCAGGTTAATAGAAGTTTGTTTGGTTTGTTTTGGAGATTTAATTAAGTTACCAGCGCCGCCCGAAAACTAATTTCCCGCCAAAGTTACGCCTTGCTGGCACCAGCGTCCCCAGGAAACCGCACCATTTCTCGAAGGGCCACGTCTGCCCGGGTCCCGGGATTGCAATCATAAAAATCGTTCGTAATTAGATCTATTCAATTTATGTTACATTTTCTTGGGAAACTCCCACCGCCGCTTTTCCGGCTCCGGCCGGCGCGCCGTGTGGGGCACGTGCGACGCGGACACTTTTTCCCCATTACGCGCGCTGCAATGATAATCGCTTCGGCAAACTTTCGATTATTGCGTCGTCAGCTTTTCTTCGCACGAAGGAGGGTCTTTCGTCGGTGTTCGGTGGGATTGCGGGGTTCTCCGGGATTCTCTCGCCCCTAAAAGTGGCCGGAGTCGCGCCCCAGCTGCGAGATACTATCAGCGGTCGTTAAATATTGCAGCGCGAAGATCGATGGTGTTCGGTTCTCGGGGTTCATACTTTTAATTTTCGCCACTCCGCAGTCCGGGACTGTGGCGGACTGTGCCGATTTTCCCATTTTTCTTCCCCTGTCCTGAGGGACCGGCCCGTCGCTAATGACGATGATGGGTGTGCGGTGATGAGCGTGGCCCCGTTTGAAGGGTGCTTACGCGTGCAGAAAAGCAGGGCGCGTTGGCGAAAGAAAGGATTTCGTTTCCCGAAACCTTCTGCTCCAAAAATAACCGTTTTACGACGCCTGTTTTATGTTGCCTATTTTATTGACAGCCGATAGTGCGCCCGTCGAATACGTTTTAGGGGGTGCCGTGGAATTGATTAAATTCTGCTCCGATGATGACACAGGCACACAGGGCTGGGCGGGACGAAACATGCCGACGTGTCAGTCGGCAGTAAAGGCGACTACTGAAACCATCGTGTTTCTCAGTGCCGGAACGAAAGGAGGACAGAAATTTTGGATTTTATTTCCTTGCCCATCAAAATCGATTCTCAGTTACAGTCCCGCGAAACGCCGAATTGTCTGGCTTTGGTTGCAACTTTCCCCCCCGATTGCCGGCGAGAAAGGAAAGGAAGGCAATCATTTTGCCGCAATAATTCTGACCGAAGCCGATGCGAAAGATACACTAAAGCAGTTTCTTCCAAGTTTGAAGTCTGTAGTTCAATAGGAAAATAAAAATCCTTTTATTGAACAGTTCAAAAGGATGGAGTCAGCGTGATAAGAATACTATTAATAGAAAATACTATTTAATAATTACCATTCCTTCACTGGAAGTAAGAAGTCTATCTTCATAAATCTTTCTTCAAAGAGCCTCAAACGAAGGCATTCCATATAGCAAAAAATCCTTGACGGGCACCTTCATTCCGTGATATCTGAAATGAAGACAGTGAATATCTCAATCTTTGCAAATATTATGAGCCGCTATCAGGAAAGTAATTTGCTAATCAGCTAGGGCCGATGCTGCAGGAAATCATATTTCGTCCGAACCATCTTGTGGCCAGTGCAAACTGCCTGTCAGATAAAACAAATTGCAGCCAGGGCAGTCGGTGGCAATCGTCGGCGGAAGTTTCCCGATTAGTACTAGACAGCCAAGTCACGGGAAGTCGAAAGTAAAAATAAACCTGCTCCAGTTGCTTATCTGGCCCCTGCACTGCCCTACACTCTAACACGGTGACGTGACACCGACGGCGGGCGGCTCGTTAATGTCAGTATGTGATATCATCTCATTAATTAACCAACCTGCGATTGCGATTACGGTGTGCGGAAGGGCGGGGCAGCTATTTTTATCCACGCTGTCTCGCTGTCCGAGGTGAGGTGCCCATCGAGCTCGTCTACTTAAGTGGCCAGTCGTTTTGGCACCGACCATCCTTTCGAACTGGGACACCGAGGTCTGCGATCCTGACGGAGGGAGGCTGTCGGAGGTGATGTATCGTCCGGTGCTTGGGCAGCCACAAGCGCCGGCCAAAGAGAGCTTTTCAGTTTATATTACTCAGCATTTCCGGCCACCGACCATAAAAGCTCGCCTCCGTGCGGTCTGCTCTCTCTCTCTCTCCCGGCGCCCAGCCCAGTATCGCCCGTCGTAGATCACTATAATCAACGATGATAAGAAAAAAAGAATCAGGAGGCTGTAGCCATGTTGTAGAAAAAAGGCGTCTTGACCGTGGGGGCTCCACCGGGGCTAGTTCGTCCGCCGGCGGGAAAGTGTTCGCAAATTGCCTTGAATGACCGGACAAACGGATTACGGCCCCGCTGACCATCACCGCCGCCGCCACGGTCATAATCAGCCTAATGGTTGGTGTCTTCGCCCAAGCCTGGTGATAAATTTCCCCGACGACAGGACGTGGCTTCTGCGCCGCGGCCGGGTGGAGAAAGCGAGTTCTGCCTAATTGAGATAACTGGAGCACACGCCGCCGACGAGAAGCTGACCCAGAAAAACATCGAACTCCAAAACAAAACGGGACTTTGTCGTAGAACAACGACAAAGCAAACGACGTTTAGCCCCCGTGATGGGCCCGGGGTCCAACGGCACACCAATAATTCTTCGCCGACTATCAAACTACGTAGCCAAAACGGCACGAATCACGGTCAGGCCGGCCATTTGTCACAAACGCACGGGCTGCACGTGCCAGGACTATCGCTAGGACCCACCATTTCCCGGGCTCGTTATCTTTCCGATTGAGTGCAAAGCTGTTCCTAGGATTCTGAACTGGATCCTTGTTCGGAAAGTATCTCCAAAACCCACGTCGGCAGAACTCCGTTTGTAACGTAAACATATTCGAAAGAGTTCGTTTCACTTTCACCGGTCGTTGAGCAGCTCGTCTAGGATCCTGTTGCAACCTTTTCTCTTTTTTTGCCCACCTTCGACATCGACCGGGTGGGAGGAAGATATCCTACGCCAGATAAGCCTCCGGCCAGTGGCCCAACACCACGCACGGTTGGAAGTCCGACGAGCTGGAGGCACCGGCATTTTCTGCGGAACTGCTGCCAATTTCCTGCTGCGAAACAAAAAAGTGAAGTAATATAAATTGTCCTTCCGATTGGAATCTCAGCCCACCGACGGGGAATCAGGCACGCACACGACGTCGCACATGTTTGTCAGCCACAGTTTGGCCATTGACGTACCGGCAAGGAACCGGTAGCGGCCGAATCGAAAACGAAAAGTAAGACATATTTTCTTTGACGGCGCTCTACGCGCTACCGTCGTCTGCCTCTCTGGTCGGGAAAATCGACAATTTCGATGTGATCCTCTTCCGCTTCGTTTCGGTCCCCGCGAGCCAGGCTAGTGGAGTTCGTGCCGTGAATTTTTCATAAACCAACAACCTTCGGGGAAGAAATCGTTGGGTGGGCCCCAGCAACCGAAAGGACGGAAGCCAGAACTTTCACTTGTTGGTAAAAGTGAAATCGATGGTGGTCCAACCGGGATCTTCCGACATCCCGCAGGATGTTGCCGCTCTCAGTCGGGACTGAATTTTATTGAATTTATTGTCATACGTCGCGTGTTTCCGGGGTTCGCCACAATCCGACAACAGCCTTGAGGAACGACGCCTCTGGACGTCTCGAGAAACCGTGAAAAGGCTCACACAACCCGGACACGGGAGCAATAAGACACCACGTCGTACGCATTGTTATGTTAAACACAGTTGATTATCATTTGAAAACGATAAATAACGTTTTAACGTTGTCAACGGGCGACGTCGCACGAGATACGGGAATCAATTTTTCTTCGCCCCCGGGGCCGCCGTCACTCCGTATGTATGTGTGGTGTTGGGCCTTTCTGGGGACACGGGCACGATAAGTTGAGGAAACTTGCCGTCACGTCGTCCCGTGATACGGTGGGGATGGGAATTCCTGACGAATCTCGGCCCTAGTCCTACTTTCTGGACGGCTTTTCGTTCGATTTCTGAATTCTAAGATTGTTGGTAACTACAGCGGATGGTGGCATAGTGATTGGCCTCCGTCACGTTCCACCGAGGGGCTGCTGGGAGGTTGTTTATTTATTCAACAAATCAGCTACGGGAGGCATTTTCGGGACTTCCCAGCAACTGATTAGTTATAATCCGACGTCTTCTTACAATCTGAATAATAGTGACGCTTCCAAAGGGTTCGCGGGACCATCATTCACTCTTCATTATTCTGCTCCAAAACTCGGGTACGAGGTTCGTAAATCCTGACACATTGTTGAAGACGATTCCTACATGCCCACAGCCAGGAGCAACTTCCACTTCAAGAACATCATCTTCATCTGACAACCAACTGTTCAACTGGCGTATCAGCGATATCAGCTTGTTTCCGAGTTGGACTTTCTTGGCAAAGGCGTCCGGATAATCCTTTCCGAGTTCGTTTGCAGTGCCTCGAGGAGTTCCCTCGCGTCTACCGAATGCGAGTGTAGTGTGGCTCTCCCGAAGATGATGTTCATCATCCTCTGATTGATGTGTACTTTGCGGAAATCCTTCCAAATGATGCCGACTCGGGGAGTCGGTGCCACAAACAAATCGGTTGTACTTTTGGACTAAACGACACGCCGGATCCAGTATAGCATATCTCTCGTTCCGGATCCACTTGTGAGTGACGTGCGTCGGGGAAGTGATCGTTTATCTTTTCCCATCCAAGCACAGTTTGTTTCTGCCTGTTCGGGAACCACTTGTTTGTCGTGCAATAAATTGGCAACGCAGCCCACAGACCGGGAACGGGACCGGTGGCTCATAATGAACGGCTGTAGTGTCACCTTCGCTTCCGGCAGCAAACACCCGTAATTAAGTTGTAAATTTACATTAAAATCAGATATATTTTAATTTCGCTCGGTTTCCGCGTTGTTGCGCTCTCCACTCCACGTCATTATGTCTGATGTCTACAAATTTGCAGTTTTTAGGCCCAACTTCCTGGCCGGACGCCGATGACAGATGGTACCGGCCAAGGGCCCGCATTTTCTGTCAACATTATGTCTTAACCTTGCCGCGATCGCCCGAATCTTGCGTGCCTGCGAACGATTAACTGATCTCGGGGCGGTGTTTCTCTTGCTCTCCTTCCAGGTTCGTACCCTGCGGCAAGGAATCGGGACGGGACAAACGCCGCGATTACTACTGCACGACGAAGACGATCTGTCATCATCTGTTAAGATTTTCATCGTACATAATTTTGGATTGCAATGAATTTGGCAAATTGTTCCCGGAACGCGCCGTTGCCGGAGCTCCCGGCATTCAATTACTTTTCCGCTTCCAAGCAAGTTTGATCACCGGTAATGAAGTGCGTAATACCGCCGCCCGAAGTGTTGCGATATGGTTGATCATAATTATCCGGCCCATTTCGATGGCCGTTGGACAAGATTCCGGCAGCGCGATAGCGTTCTTTTATGTGAATTATTTTCGATAGCGCCGATGAAATGATCTTGATCTCCACGAAATGACGCCTTTCGCAAGGGAGAGGAGAGCAAATGATGGTTTCGCGGTGTTAATTTTCCACTTTTTTTTATCATGCTCGCCCGACATGTTAATGCTCAGACCGGTGGAAGAAAATTGATATAAATTACTCCCCAAAGGTGCAACGGTTCTCGCGCCCACCGCACAATGAACCAGAACGATCGTTACAAAAAACCCGGTCGGCCCCGGAGACTCATTCATTTTATGATGAGGCTTTAAAAAGTCTGACACCGGGTTTTATGGCTGCTGTAAGGTTCGCGTTATGATGGAGGGTCCGAGAGTGACAATGAGGGAGAGAGAGGGCGGGAGAGAACACACAGCATAATGTTGGACCTGAGCCGTGGCCGTCGCCGTCGATTTGCCTTCAAAGTGCAGCGATGCACATTATCATTAAATTGCTCGCTCGGTGTCATTACTACGCCGGGTCGGGCAATCATTCCGGCCGACCGTGTGCATTGTGCATTGCAATGCACTTTTTCACCATACGCCATTTGGTTGTCCTGGTTTTGTGATCTCTCCGGACCTGCTCTGGACTTCCTGTCCGCTTGACAATGGTTTCTTCCTGCTCGGTGCATTTTTACGCTTTTTTGACGCGAACTGCACGGGGTGATGCGATTGTTTCCCGGACTGCAACTAACGATACGTGCGGAAGGCCGCTTCATTTCCATGAACTTTAATCGGGGATGTAAAATGCAACAAAAAGCCCTACAACCGAATGCCACTTTTACTACGGAACGTTTATTTTTACAAACTTCGACCCCAATTTTTGGAGCAACTTGAACTGTAAACCTGATATTAAAAACACCGTGATCAGAAGAAGGCCCTCGGACGCTCGGTGCCGGTGCTGGTAATTATCAACCGATGCGCAACCTTCAAGGCCTTCGGGATTCGATCGCGCAACCATCATTATCGGCCATTTACCGTCCCAAATGTCGTTCGGTGTTCCGTGGTGCGACCTGCCATTTCACGTGGCTTGCCCCCGTTCTTTTTTAGTGTTCCAACTTTGGAGGACACCCGGGGCTGCCCTTGAAGCCCCCCGATTGGCCTCGGCACCGGTGGTTCAGGCTCGGCGATCGCCGAACGTACAATTAAAATCGATTACAGCCCGCACATCGCAATCAACAGGTAGCCAAACTTATTAAATAATTCATTTAAAGGGTATTGATTATTGTTTGCCCTTCTTCGGCCGATGGTTCTTCGGGCGGTTCGTCTTCACCTTTGACGCTACTTGCCGCACCCCTTAGAACGAGGACCTCGGGAAAACATCAATCAACCGGGCCTTCTCCATGGCAGGACCCGGCCCGGCAGGAGCCTTGTGGAGCAATAATCTTTATCTTCGGCTTCGATTAGCGGAAATTAAAGGTTCGACTCCAATTGAAAAGTGCATCGTCTCCGGAAGGCTCCCCGTCTTCAGTGCCAATCGTCTTCAGTTTTAGAGGCGGCGCAGCATCCGGTGTTATTAAATCCGTTCATCACGGCAGCGGCGTTCGATCGAATCTCTTGGGGGCCGTCGCACGTTGCACTTTGCACGATGATCGTATTTCGATAGTATCCAATGCCTTCGGACCCAGAAAGAATCCTCTCTTGTCCTTGGGATTCGTGAACGTCAATTCGTTGCTCTTGTAGTGGGTCCTACTTTTCTCCTGACACTGACCTGCAATAAAGCGTTTTGTTTCTAAGCTTTCCTCAAATTTCTTTAACGTTGCGGCCATCCAGGTGGTCGATAGCCAGAGAAACGGGCTAACTTTAGATTTCACTTAGACCATTTTGAGCTTTGCTTTTAACGCCAGCACGACCTCGATTGTCTGTTTCCGCTCCGAGCTGATGGTCCTCTCCGCTTCCAGCAGCACTAAGTGCCAACCCTTTTAGCCTCGTATCCGTATCCGTACGACACACCTTCACTCGGGCACCATCGTTGGCCCTCAACTGCACTTCTTACACGCTCCGTGGCTTCACCTCGCTCCCTGCTGGGTGTGTATTTAAAACTTTTCTCCACTTCCCTGGACCACCTCCCGCAGGCAGCAGGCAGGGATAAGGCTGAAGACGTATCATTTATCACTGGAACGCGGTCCGCGGTCGCCTCCCGGTGGCCCTCGGATGGATAAAACACATTAACAGCATCTGGATGTCGTTGGCGGGCGAGTAGAGTTGCATTTCATTTGTTTCCTGTCACTTCGAAGCGTTGGCCAGTGGCCGTGTGATGCGCCCGCGCGATGTCTGCTTCGTCTCGGGGACCGAGAGCGCCGGGACCTTCCACTAGCTGCCGGGGCATTATTCATCATCATTAGGCGTCGGCCGTGGGGCCGTTCCCAGGCATAGGCAAAGCGCGCCGTGCTGGAGTCGATTTTAAGTTCTGTCAATCCGTCCGGGTCCGGGTGTCGGCAAAGTTGTGAAACACCCTCATCAACGTTCGCCGCCGGCCGCCGGCGCCGGCTGATTCCTTGCACATCCTCACCCACCCCCGGCGGAGGTCAGTTACATGATGGGCGTGGTGGAACCAACGCCACCAGTGTGCAGTCCCCGGATGTGGCCGTATCATCCGTATGCCGCCCAGACTGGGCGATAGCGCCCCATAAGCCACAGAGCTTGTGATGGCCTCAGGCTTTCCCTGGAGGGTGTGCAACTCGATGTGTAACCCGGATCCAGTTCCACGTGTGTGATCGATGATTGACGGTTGGCTGCTGCAGGATGTTGAGCCTTACAGATAACAGCTGTTGCTGAAAGGGAATGATCCCATCCACGGAGGATACTCGGTGGACATGGCTTCGGGCTAAGAATCGTGTTTGACAAATGGTTCGATTAGTCCAATTTGTGCGAAGTCGGGTGAATCTTCTCTGAAGGTGTCGCAAAACAATAAGTTTCAAGCGACTACCCGGTAACTTTGCTGTCTCCTAAATATTGTCACAATTTGGCCCAAGAAGGTGCCTAGAGGGTGCCGCAAAGACGATTGAAAGATAATGCATGTGGTTTAGTTAAGACCTCGGTAGTGTAAGTAGTTGAGCCCGGATCGAAGGTCCTGACAACCGGGCCATCCGTGTGGGCCATTGGGCCAGCATAGTCCGCATTGTGCCGCCAGCCGCAGCATGACTATCGGAGAATGGTTAACCGCATTCCTAATATCTTGAGCTACCGAGCCGGAGCAAAAGTTGGTCTCTCGGTTCACGGTTCTACGGGCCCAGCCCAGCTCCGTCTTGGAAACCACATCACAATAACCAACATATGCTGTGCCCCTCCCCGGAGAGTAATGTATGGTGAAATTCATTCCATCGTCCCGTACCTCGGCGCGTCCGGATCGATATCTGCAAACCGACCCACCTCTCGGCCCGGGGTTTCGGGCGGCTCTTATCGGTGAATGGTCCGGACCAGCCGAAGGATCCGTATGCATCCCATGGCATTAGCCGGCGGTAAACACATAATAAAGACGTCGCCCATTCAGGACTCAGCACCGTCGCCGAGAGGTCCTTCGTTCGGTTTGGTAATTCTGGTTGGCTGCCAAAGCGAGGAACTTATCGGTGCAATACCAGCCGGCAAGCGGCCATGGAGATGATGATGCAGCCCATCGCACACCCCCCAGCGACCCTGCCCTGCCTGCCTGCCCGGTGGACGGCTCCTATCGTGAGCGCGTCCGGGGTTTGCATGATAAAATATATTCATCATCATTCCACTCATCCCGGACCGGAGCTGCTTTGGCCCCGCCGTGGACTCGAGACCGACGAAAGGCTTAACGTTCCATTTCACATATCGCCCCACCGAGGACCTTCGCGGCTACTTCCTCTTGGGGCGGGGGCCCCTCCGAATGAGGAGCTTCATTTGGGGGCAAACAAAGGACCCACTTTCAGAGGTTCGCAAAGATGAGGTTCTTCGGCACGCATTGTGAATGGCGAAAACGAAAAGTTTTGTGGCGAATTTAGTAACTACTCCACTTGGTGCGGTTGCATCGCACCGGCTGCAGACCGGATACAGTTCCCATGTGACGTTAGGGTGGAGAAGGACTTCTTAAGAGACACACACAGTAGTTAGCCGTGTCGGTAAACACCGAAGGGCAAACGATGTCAGTGTGGAGGGACCTGTCTCAAAACCTTCCGAGCGCACAAGCTTAGCGATGAAAAGTTTTCAGCGAGCGGCACACGACGACACGATAAAGCACTTCTTGGGCCAGACCTTGGTCTCCTGGTTGCGGTCTAAAGTCACACGGGACCCAATTGGTCCGGGCCGGGAAGACAAGCCGCAAGTTGTTGAAGCAACTCCTGGTCCTGGGTTTAAAGCTGCTTTTTCGGTAGAAATTAATCAACTGCTGGCTCTCGGTGGTGGCAACTTTGGCATTTAATCAATTTTACTTTACCAAAGCTTTTGAAGTCATTAATTGGATCAATCAACGCATGGCTGAAAAGGAACGCTGTTCCCTGCTGTCCAACGCCAGCACCAATTAGCACAGCATTATTTTCCCAGTGGAGGTCTCCCGTTGTTGTTGACTTTCGGGTTGACAAACAGCTTGATCCGGTTCTTTTCTCATCGGATGGAAATTTGTTCCCATTAATTACTGCAGGGCTTTCAGGTTTTGGTCGGTGAAGATTGTGGCCATCGGTAATTGAGTCGCCCGAATCACCGGTTCTGTGGCGTTATCAGCTACATGTTACAGGTCGTTACGGGCAGCAAAGTGAGCCCTTCTTTTTGGGGTGCGAGTGCCCGTAATAATCTTGTTATTAAAAAAAACCATAGAATTTAAGGCGATTATGTATGCAAAATTCTCGGCAAGCCTTCTCCTAGTCCTCTTCTGGTACAGCACAATGCGGTCTTGTCATTCGGTGGAATGGCTCTCTCCGTATCTGTTAAATAGAATCATTTATCTTCTGGTGGGTGATAGTGTTGCTACCCACGCTTCATACCAGGAAGCCCCACAATCATGCGTTTGATTGTGTCTAGGTGCTGGTTCTCGGCTTCTCGACGTTGTGCATCGGCAATTTAATTAAAATTCTAATTTATGCGCTCTTGTGTGTCCGCGCTATCAGCGGACACCATTCATACATCGGAGTCCGGAGGATCCGGAACGTATGCAAAGTGTGTTTTTTTATCCAACGTCAGCCTCGAATCCACTTCAGTCGACACTCAGACCTCCCGAAGTCCTGTGGTGTTCTCAGAAATCGTTCAGATAAATATGGAGCAATCACGGCAAAAAGACGCGCTTCACCGAGAGGCAAAGATGATTTGATTACAAAGTGAGCCTCACGCTTTGAGACCCCCACGAAGTGTCTTTCTCGAGAGAGTGGAAACGAAATATCATTATTAACACAAACTTTGCCCCACTCGATCATCATCGCGAGCGGTCGATCAGGGGGAACGTTCTTCGCGGTGCCATTTTCGCCCGACTTTCTAAGCGACTTTTGGAAACTCTTCGGTGAAGTGCCCTGTTGGTCTGAGGCCCACCTAAACTTGTCCTCAGTTTGAACACTTCTTGACCTGCAGAAAGCGAACGATGGTGATAGGGACGCGGCCGTATAGGGCTGGAGCACTCGAACCAAATTTGACTCCAAAAACTCCCGCCCGGGTGGTCAGCTCCATCGGGTTCCGAAGGTAGCAAGTAATCTGATGAGTCATTAACACGCTCTTTTGATTTTATTAGATTTCTATCTAGGTCCTGGGGTCTAGGGAAAAAGGGGTCTTCGTAGTCCGTCGAAAGTGACGGCGGCAGAAAATAAACACTCCCCGCGAGTGTGGAGTAATGCCGGGCTCTCGAGAGGCCAGCAGCGTGACTGACGAACGCGAAACGTTATTGAATTACGTCTGATTGGATGTTTGACGATGCATTAGACACCACAGAGAGAGAGGTCAGAGACAGAAGGATGTGTGGGCCAGCGTTTCCGAAGAACTGAAGACGGCCACGTACCGGCGAAGTGCGACTAATGGAGTTGGATTAAGTGAGACGTTAAAACGTTCTAATCGTTCGGCAAGATGAATGATGAACTTTGGAGATAGAGCCTTCTGCCGATGTTCTTTCCATTCTTTCCTTTTGATTGCTGGTCCCTCGTAGGCTTCTTCCGCTCTGATACCAGATTTGACTCGGCCACTCCATCTCACTCCCGAAAGCCCCCATAAACCCGAGGCAAATCGGGTCCTTTCGCGGTGTGACAAACCATAAGCTTCGAACTGGTCGAACCACCATTCGACTGGGACAGAAATTAATTAACTCATTTAGATGGGCTCTCGCCACGCGCGGACGGCCTCATGGTCCCCGCGATGGTCCCCGATGTTCTGCCGGCCGGCCGGCCGGGAATTTCGAAATTCATATTTTTGATTGCTATTTACGATGGGAAGCTTGTTAAAGTGTAAATTAGCTTTCGGCGGTCGTCGCTTTTTCCGGTAACGTCGCAAGGTTCTCAGGGGGGAAAAAAACAGGGATATGGCAAGGACCGTCCACCAAGCCACTCCAAGGGAGCCGTGCGCCAACGACACGCGTCCAGCCCGGGGAAGAGACCCCAGCGAACCGGGCAGACTCTAATTTGAATAAAGTAAATAGAGACAAATTAAAAGCGCTCGACATTAATGGTTTTTGAGCCGCATTATTGATCCTCCCCAAACAAGAAGTCGTCGTCGGTTGTCGCAGTGAAAACTCGTTCCGACCAAAGTTGGTTGAGCGCCACGAGCCCCCGGAATGGCGCTTTGTTGAGATTTTGTTGACGGTCCCCCCGTTTCGAAAACATGAACAATACACGCCTAACAAGACACGGATCTCAGTAGAGAGAGGAACGTCTTCGTTCGTTCGAAAGTTTAAGAAGGTTAAGCTCCTGTCTGAAACGCTCTTTGGTTAATGCGAAGTTGATTTAAACTCCCCGCCCGTGCAGAGAGTCGTTAAATATCCATCTTTCAAGAGCACAAAGGCTAGTTTCAGCTCAAAGAGTTTTGCATTAAACTTTCGAAATGCGTTTGACATGTTGGCAGCCTTAATAGGGTTCCACACTGAATCACTGTTTTGCTGGCCAAAATTGTAAATCCTTCCTTTTTAGCCATCAACCTGTACTGTTCGTGAATAAATTAAACAGACACTGCATTCAACCCACGAAAAAAAGGGAACAAAGTACGGGTATTTCCTATCATCAAAGCGCTGTTCCCGTTAGTGAGAGGCAGGATTTATGATTGATCTAAACCCTTCGCCCCGACCGGATCACGGTTGATGCACTGGGGAAAACCGTTGTGCACCGAATTCTCGCCATTTTTGATGAATACCCCAAAATGGAGCGTTCCAGGCGCGTCATTTCACTATTAGGGCCGGGCGCGATTGCTTTTAGCGCCACAGCCGCACGAAGAACGAATCAATTTAGATGTATTATCGGCCGAGAAAACATCATCATGATCGTTGGCTTTCATCGTCGGACCGGCCCCGGCGGCGGGCCCGTGATGAGGCCTTTCATTTCCCGCCGTAAAACGGTGTTAAAACGTCTTCCGGTGTTAATGGAACGGAGGCTGGGCCGCCGTGGGTTCCGAAAAGACGCCGGACTTGCGGCGGCCAAGGTGCCAAGCGCACCCATGTTCGGTTCTACGCGGCTGGGCAATAAAAATAGAGCTGTTACGAAGCGGCATTCCTAACGGTGACACAGATTGCTGTTGGCGGGCCTCGCTCTGGATGCTCTGGGAAGGGCTTCAGGCGAGCGGACAAATTTGGTAATCGTTTCGGAAATGAAATTAGAAACAATAGCTTGGTGCGGTTTTTGTCCGCCAGGCAGATTCTTTAAGACGGTGTTTGTGAACCACATTTTGCTTAAAAGAGTCTCGTTAAAGTAACCAACATTGTGATAAATCCATGTTGTTCCTTCCGTCTTTGTTTGACCTTGCTTCAGAGAACTGAAACTACTTCTTTAAAACAACAACAATCAAGCGGCTCATTTTGCCAAACGAGAAAACTTTTTCCTCGGTCCATCATCAAAACTATGCTGCTCATTATGCTGCCGGAATGCCTGGAACTTGTGACTCCAGGAAGGGAGCTCGAACAAAACACGATTCGATGATAAGTTTGAGTAGATGCCATTTTTACAACAAAAATGCTACAAATTTTCCTCCAAACTCATCTCCAATTTTCTCTTTTCTTTTTAGGTGAGTTTTACGTGGCAAATAATTCGTTACCGAAGGTACCCGAAGGGTATGTTACACCAACAATGGCCAATCATTAACGAACGACACTTACCAACTGCTGATCCAGCAAAACCACCGCACTCTGTCGGTAATGCGCTCTTCATCACATTAACACTCTGGCCGTCACCGAAAAGCGCGGGCCAATAATCCCGTAAGCCGGTACAAATCGCACCGGAAACCGCCGGAACACCGCCAACAACTGGTCATTTCCACGGCCATCCGATTACGATTGCAGAAAGATTTTAATCTCCCGCCACGGGAAAAATCCACTCACCACTTGCGTGTGCGCCAGCGGCGGCCAGAAGGATGATCCTTGGGATCGATGCAATAAAATCGGACGATGCGATCCGCGTGCTCCGTGTCCAGGCCCAGGTGTCGCTTCCCGGGCCGCTGCGTGTGGTCTACGATTTCCCCGGCGAGGACGTGTTTAATGAAAATCATTTTCCGGGAAAATTACACGATGCATGTGTGGGTCCCCTTGGCACCGGGGCGCAATCAGACCCCCAACGGCCGGCCTGTCTTCATTATAGTTTGATTGCATCCATAAGTTATGGGGGCTGTAATTTGCTACAAATGAAGCTTTCATCGGAATCGTGCGGATTCAATCGGCCACCCCGGAGCGGGGGGGGGGGGG